>NW_008626117.1:28700-109442 GCF_000691845.1 Merops nubicus
AGTGAAGTCAGTATCTAAAGGTTCAAAGTTCCAATTTGTTTAAAATTAAGCAAACTGCAGCTGCTTTGGGGATGAAACTGCAGTAACTATTTTGAAGCATGCAGCATAGCAGTTTGGGACACTAGATGTGAATGGCTGTATTTTGAACCACAGATTTAGGCTTCAGCACAAAGCAATAACTACCTTCACTTCCAGGACATTAAGTTTGAAGCACTAGAGCTGTTTCTTATATAGTAACTTTAATTACATGCCTATTATAAATCTCATCTAAAACATCAGAAGATAACAGGATGGTGTTAGTGTAACATTACTATATTTGCTTGTTTGTGGAACCAGATGGTAAGTAGCACTGTGTGTTCGATTAGCTATATTGCCTTTCACTACCCTTGTAGATCCTGTATGAAAACTTCAATAACTCTTAACTTTTGACCTTACAACAGGATCACAGCATGAAGCTCTGTAGCTGTAAGACACTGTTTGAATAAATATACATGTATTATTTGCAACATAGTTTAAAGCAGCACTATCTTTCTTCAAAGACAGTTATTGGAGGACAGCAGTCATTAAAAACACTAGTCTACAGAATGACAGAAAGTCACAACCCAAGTTCCAACTTTCTGTGGGATTTAGGATAACTTTACATAGGGTTCCTGTGGCCATCTCAATAAATAATTTAAAGTAATGAAAGCAGGTACACCACTGAAATTAAATTTTCTTTGACAAAATCTGTTTGAATTACTTCAATAGTTATAGCTGCTACTAAAATGCATGTCAGTTCCTGATTATGAATATCTATTGTTGGAGAACATGACATGACTCATTGTAATATGGGGCTGAAATCTTTTGGGACTTAGGCCACACGCTTCAGATTATTGGACTATCATTTTCATGATGTTAATAATTAATCTGATTTTTACTCTCCAATGAACACCTGTTATCATGTATTTGTGGTAGATGGTTGCTAAAAAATAGTTCATAATTACACTGCAGATTAAGGTGGACCTGCATTTGAGACAGAATTACCCATACACTTGGGTCTGATTATGACCTTAGCCTCTTCTTGGAGGTAGTCATTCAAAACTCTGATGCTAGATTCAGTGCCTATAAATAGCTAGCTGTCTTCCCAGGGGAGGGAAACTCTGAAGTAATTTGAGAACCAAACCATTTTCCATCACAAGTGCAATAATGAAAGAAAAAGTAGCTGGGGGAAAGGAAAACTGATTAATATATTAGTTCATGGAGTAAAATCATAATTGCTAGATAAGAAATAGCCAGGTTTTCATTGTTCTATTTTATCTACTAATTTGTGATTACTTTAGGTAGTATTAAACAAAACAGCAAATTAAACTGAGAAACAGTGCCTAATTGGTGAAGCAAAGAAATGTGAGTTACACAGGAACTCTGCTTGGTTCTGTCATCTCTTCACTGTGTAACCTTCAGTAAATTTTTCAGCCTGAGTTGCCCTACAGAGCTGATCGTATCCATTAGACTTTGTAAAGTGGATATTCTGTCATGAAAGTCATTACATACATGCAGATGCTTGTTTTTTAAGTAATAAATATACTGCCATTTCTTATCTGTTACATCCCTCTGACACTAATGAAACTGATTTTTTTTTCCAAGTGTTGATGTGAACAAACTCTAAATGGTGCTGTTAATGAGATGGATATATAGATTTACTCACAGGAAAAATAGGTGAAGTAATCGTGTTCTGAGCTAAGTAACTCCCCCAAAAGGGTTTATTAAGCTGGGTTATGGCTCTTACTATGTTAACAGAAAACTCTATTCGAGTTATTAATGCACTGAAATAACTGATGACTGGGATACTTGTGAGAAATAATTGTGTTAAATTGTAATGTAAGAAAGTTACAACTGGAAGAAAAACCTTAAGTGTTTGGATAAAACAAGCTGAGATGGCTATATTTGCTTTGATTAGAGTATAAAGGAGGGTGATTAGTGAATCATAGTGCATGGCTGTACAGAATGGCTCAGTGTTTAACCGAGTACATTCACTTAACATCAATTTGGCTGCTCCTAACTCCTCTTAGTGCAATAAAACTATATCAGGCTTCGAATATACATGTGGAGACTTTTTTTAGTATTGAAACAGTGTTTGTTTTACCTGAACAAATGTTGAGAAAAGAAAAGTCTGTTATATTTTTATGTCCAGGTATTTCCAAGAAGGCTGCACTTTCCCCCTGATCAGTGGGCATTATCTTAGTGACTCCCAGCATCATGGTTCCATAACTGCATCTCGGGGAGGAGAGTGGGAATGGTCAGAGCAACTGTTGCTCCGCAGGCAGAGCAGGTCATTGTGATACAACTTCAGAGAAACACTCACGCTTCTCAAGCTTACCCATTAGGGATAGAACAAATCACCCCTGAAGCCAGGGGCTTCCAAAAGCATCCTTTGTCTTTCAACAGACTGCAAGATCACGCCAAGCAAACCTGATCTATGTCTGTATGGGATCTTTACACCATAGTCAAGGTTTACCACAGGTTGCAAAGAAAAACATTCTGTTCTCTGTGCTGTTCTTCAGTTCCTGGTGGTCTGACAAATTCCCTGAATTACCTGGAAAGTTGCTTACTTCCAATGTTTCTAAGAAATCTTTCATTTACTTTCAAATTTGTTTAGCTATTGCTCTTTTCCTTTCTAGCTGTTTTAACATGCATCTTCCATTTAAAATGTCACTTCTTTCTTGAGCTGGTTTTGAATGGCCAAATTTTCCATATTTTCTCTTTCTACTGGAAATTAATTAACTAACATATTTTAAAATGACAACATGCATTCCTGGCTTGTGTATGTTGCTTACTGATCCTCATTCTTTTCTTCTGCATGTGTGGGATGTACATTTTTGACAGCTTCAGTCTTTCAAAAGACATATTCATTCAAGATTGCCTGCTGTAATCACAATCAGTCAGTCTCAATAGAAAACCCCAAAAAGAATAATCCATTTGACCAGAGCTCAGAAACAGCAAGTATCTTACCAGTTTATTACCGCTCATGTCAACAGACAAACAATATTTAGACCTTTGAAGGAGAAAGGGATTGAGAAACTTATTACTAGTTTACTAGCAAGCATCAGGCTTTTTCTTTTTGTTTTCACTGATGACCTAAGCAAGGAGAAAATTTTAGAAACAAAACAATTCCCTTCTTTGTCTTGTTTTTTCATACTAAGCCCAAAGCTAGGTGCAGCAGAACTGAAACACAAATTCAGATAATGACATTTATGTTCCAAGTTTGTATTCTCTTGTCTTGTCTTTCCTTATGTCGTTACACAACTTTTTAGATTCCCTTGCAGTAAGTCTTGCTATTGAACATTTAAAGTGGCTTTGAACAAAAAACATTCAACTTGTTGTATAAAATTTCACAACTTACACATTCCCATTTATACCAAAACCTCATTTCCTTCAGTCTGGATGTACTGAATCTCTTAATACTTTTTACAAGGAATATCAAATTTGGCATTAGGTTTATGACCTGTGATAGGGGCACACTCTTCCCCTGACCTCTTGTCCCATATAGAAAGATATTATCATTAATGGACAGACCAACAGCCAGATCCCTTCCTCTAATCTTAAATCACACATAAATGATCCAAGGTGCCAAACCACTGGAGGGAGGAATAAATAAATGCATTCACTCACAGAACATTGTGTGAAGAAAGGAGATGACTCATGAACCAAGCCATGGGAAATGGAATAAGCCAGATGATGAGTCGTATTATAGAATAGTTTCCCAGACAGAGACGCATGACATCAGCCCAACATCTTGGGAACTCCACTTGTTATGAAGAGTCATGGAGCCTTCCCAACAAGCAGAATCCACACACAACACGTGCACTGTATAAGCAAGAATCCCAACTCCACTGCAAGCAGAGTCAGCTCTTATACAGGTGGCTTCTTGCCCCACCTCCAAGTGAATGTGGAGGCCAGGGGCACCTAGTGGTGATCTTCTAACCAGTTCTCACCCGAGGCTGGCCAGATCCTGGGTGAAAACCAGTCACAAGAGTCTTTCTTGCCTGGTTTTGGACATCATCCATATGCTAACCCTTATTCAGGGCTGGGGGTTTATACCCCAGCACTTCACAAACAAATATATACACAAGAAGAGAGTGTGACCTATGTACTCACTCAATGATCTTAAATGAAGCACTGATTCTGTGTGAGGAAAGGGAAGAGCATGTTTTGAAGAAAATAATGTTTTCTGTGAAAAATTATGCTTACTTTTTGCATGACATTCTTAGTCCTCTAGCCAAGAAGGTCATTTAAAAAAAAAAAAAAATGTCAAAACAACCCTAGTCCAAAGACTCAAAATATGCTTAAAATTACTTTCAGAAACAGCATACATGAAATTACTTTATGTTCCACTTTTAGTAAAGTAAGGAGCTAAGTTTCTTGTATTGATTACTTCTCACACTTGTATTGTATTTGTTTCTTGTATTGTATACTTCTCACACTGTACTGTTCTCCTATTATATCAGATAACTAAAATTTTCATTGAGCAGTCCATCAAAAGTTCTACTGGCACCATAGCCTGAAGTCTGAAAAAAAAAAAAAAAATAGCTCTTGAAGATTAAGAATTTCATACTAAATGACATATCTTTATAGTCCTTATTTTATCATATAATGATATTCCATCCAACATCAATCTAGAATCACCTGTATTGTATTTCAAAGATTGAAACCGAAACGACATTGTAGTGGGAGATTATAATTCTCTCTCAAAGGCAAAGCATTCATGCCTGGTCTGTAGTAACCACCTGCTAGTATTTGTTACAGGCTGGGCTGCAAATAGACTATGGACTACATAGAAAAACATAAAAGTTTGAGCAAAAGTCTAACAGGTACTTATTTAAGGCACGTACTTGTCTTCCCAAGTAGGAGACACAAGGGCAGAACACAAGGTGGTCTTTGGGAGCCTGTGTTAATGGTACCCATTTCTAGTTCTTTCATCCAGCAATCTGGGACAATTTATGAGCAGATGTTGATAGATTCTTGCAAATCAGATAGATTGTGTATATCTTGGTAGAATAAAATATTGTTATTTTCTTTTAAATTTGGACTGGAAAATTGAACAGAAATACCTGAACTTTATACTTTTTAACTGACTTCATTATGTGGACTCTCAGCGAGATTAACCATATGTGCAAGATTTTCCAGGACTGGATTTGTTTTCAGGGTGTTTGCATATAACATTTTGAATCTCATGCTAACGTACTTTCCATAAATAAAACACTATTATTATACTTACAGGAATGTATTTGTAAAAATCCAATCTAATGGATAATTCCTGAAAAACTGGTCTTTTTGTATCACCAGATTTTGTTGTGTCTCTGTTATGGGTTAAATCACTTTGAAGTTTACTATGTCAGTGGAAACACCTGCTAGCAAAACAGTTTAACTGCAAGCTTTTCTATTGCTCAGTTCAGCTAACAAGATGCCTTTAAATGGCCTCCAGACGTCAGTGTAACACTGGTGGGTTTTTTCCCTGTTCCTCCTCTCAAAACATATAGTGGAAAGCTATTCATTAGCTATTAGGATTTCACCCTGTTGATGCCTACTGTGAAAACCAGGGGAACTTAGAGCAATGTATCCTAAGTTTTCGCTTTCAAAAAACCAATTCTAATACAACTATCAGAGACATACATCTGCAGACAAATAAATAATGCCTCACCATGACATAAATCTCAGTTTTAACTCCCAGATTTGTCAGTCTTCAGTGCTAGTTATCTTGCATATTTTTAGAGTGCACATCAGGATACTGCAGTTATCTAATCTTACTAATAACAAGCATAACTGTAAAGAATAAAATTAGAATCATAGAATCCTTTAGGTTGGAAGAGACATTTAAGATCATCAAGTCCTCACTGCCATTTTAAAATCTATTTGCTCACCATGAAACTTCTCTGAAACTATTTTCTACATTTTTGCAACAATGAATACACAAGCATAAGATACAAATGTTGAAGCCAGTAATAAACCATTTGTTTATAAAGAAATTCTGAAATTGCATTGCTGTTCTTTAATGTCTCTAAAACAACTCCACTTAGACATGTGTAAGTGTGATTCATTCTTCAAGACTACTCACCTCACACAGAGTGATGCACTGTCACTATTTCATTCATTTTAAACACAGTATTCATAAGGGTCTAGAGAGTATACATCACCATAAATCAATGTTATTGGACTATATTTTCAAACAAAACATTTTACAGACATAGACATCCCACATTCCATACTGATGATGAAGCACTTGCGTGAAGGTCAGCTAAAGTCAGCAACAACTTGTAGATTGATTTTCTGGAGAAATAAAATAGGCCCATGGGTTTTTTTTTTGTTTTGTTTTGTTTGTTTTTGAGTTTTTTTTGAGTACATTAAAAACAGTTTAAATGTATGCAAGACTGCTGTGTAGAATTTCTAATGGTCATAAGAGCTTTGTAAAGTCTCTAAAAGAAACAGCATTAAGGAGACATGTAAGCGCTTGAGGTTGTCTTTTCTGATGAAGCTCAGAGGGCACTCAGACACTATGCTGGATTATGTCACCACTTTGTAAAGCATGTAGGAATATTAATAGAAGTAAAATTTACTCCAGTGTGAACTTTGATTCATTTAAAGACACTTATAAAATATGTTTATTAGAAGCATAAAGAAAATCCAGTAACTTAAATATGTGGTACTTTATCACATCAGTGACTCCCTTGTATATAAAATGCAGGGCTGTACTGTCAGGTTTGGGAATTCTTCCCTGCTTCTGCACTGTAGTGTGATCTGGTTGTACTTACCTTTGTGCTAAATTGCAAAGTACTCCTGCTGCTCAGGTTGCTTAGGAGGAGTCCATGGATCACAAAGATAACCAGCCTATGGGGACCAGATTGTGCGGCACAGCATGCTGACCTGCATTCTGCCCTACTACAAAAGGGCAGGGAACCATTGGTCTTTTTTTTCTTCATAGTAAAGATACCTGGGGAGGTGAGGATGGATCTGTCTCTCTTGATACTGGGCTCGAATCAAAAGTAGGCTTTTGTCTACTTATCCACTTTTTTCTCAAGATTGATGGGTACTAATGAAGAGGTGAACAAGTTGATGTGAACAGCTATTTCAGACAAGTTACCCAGTCATCCCAGAGTAGTCCCCATTATTACTTAGAAGAACCTTTCCAGCTGTACTAAAGGCTGACAGCTGCTATCTTGGTCTACACTGAGTAACAAATTGGAACTTCTGCTTTGTGTGGCCTAATGTAGAAATTTGCTGGACCAAAATCCAATTGTTTTTCCAGTTTTAAAGGTGCTTTGTCCTGATGTTACTCACTGGTGTACTCTGAAGATTGCTCTGAAGTTGTTAAAATAAGGACAATAAAGTCTTTATATTAACAAAATATCTTAAGGTACTCAGATACTACTGAGGAAATCCTAGAGCAGTAAGTGTGCATATTTCTACAGTATGAACTAAAAGAATTACTCTTATGGTTAGTGAATATATTGGTGCTCTAATTACAGGCTGCAAGAAGTTTACACAATGGACACAGTTTGTAAGACTTTGGGCTTGTATGAGAGTGGCAAGGGAAAAAAATGTGTCTCTCTAGAAAGGGCAAGAATTCATTTGTGTAAGAACACCATGATATGTACAAAGCCATTAATACAGGAAGTCTTAAAAATGAGTAGATTTTATTTTTTTAAAAGTTGTAACTCGAACGGTTGTTTATGAATGAACTTCTTTACACATCAAAACCTTTTAAAATAACTAACAGGATAGTATTAAACACTAGTAGGGATCATATCTCAGCAGATTACTAAATATGCTGTTATAACAATTTTAAATAGCTATTTATTGCTTTTTTTTTTAGTCTATACACACAGTCTGAAAACGGATTGGAGAACACAAAGTCTGTTTTTCTTCTCCTAAAGAAATTTGATCCACCTTTACAAAGTTCAGTACAGATATTTATGCCAGAACAGAGCAACTCTGGCTTATAAAAGCTGTTTCATTTGCAGACTCCTCAGCTGTACAGTTAATTTGGTCTTCCCAGAACAGAGGTCAAGATCTGTCCTTTGTAATTAGGGAAAAGAGAAATGTCTACTTATATGTAACCACAAATTGTAAAACTTCTTGAAAAGCTCTCAGGCCAGACAGTCATCTCTGAGTCATGAGAACACAAGAAGTTTGGTAGTACCTCCTCTATATAATTTTTACCCAAAATTATTAGTTAGGTTATCTTGTAACAAAACAAAACCAAACTACAACAAGCTTACTGTGAAATAATAATAATAAAAAATCATGTAGTATATCGTGAAAGGACTCTTCTGTATAATGAAATGCATAAACTGTAATGTAATGAATGTTCTGACTAGAATAATACTTTATTTTTGTAAAGAATATCTCAGTACACTGGAGGTATAGGAATTTATCATATACTGGAATTTATGTGTTACGTAGTGATGAAATCCATCTGTTAGGTGCTCACTTATACTACATAATGTAGTGAAAGCAGCTATCATCAATCACACATTAATCTTACCTCCATATTCTACTTCTCCTGGGTCATTGAAGAAAGGCAATGGTAATGATCAGATCTGTAATTACAGAGCAAAGTAAGTATGCTGTGTTCCAGTGAGGATAACGATGTTTACTTTTCATCTTAAGATAAATTCGGTGCAAGCAAAATGCTAGTAATGAAGTGCCAGCTACAGAGTATCTACTGTGGACAGCACTCTCACACCCAGTTATTGCTATTATTCTTGGAAAAAAATAAATCAACATAATTTTATGAAGTTGTGCTCTTTAAGAAAATTTAGAAGCAGGCATAAAAGTTTTTTTGAAGACTTATTATTCTTAACATTTATGCTACGTAGAGGAACTATACCAAAAGGAAAGGATTTACACAGAGATAAAAACAGTATACATTTTTGGGAAACCTAATCTATTATTTGGTATGTTTAATTAAATGTGCTCCATAAAATGCTGAATGAATTTTAGTAATTTAAAACTAGTAGATGTATTTTAGTAACACAAATTCAGGTAAAAGGGGAATATTAGGGAAACTTCAAACAAAAAAAACTACAAACCCTGCTGAATCAAATTTTAAACTCAAGTAATGAAGATAAAATATTTTCAGATTAAACTTATAAACAGAATTTCCAGGAATTTATAAAAAGAATTTCCACAGTGAAGTGGAGGAGAGAAGAGAAAACCCATTACCCATTTTAGATGAACTTTAATTTTTTCCTGAAAAGAAGTGCTTTAGTTTTAATGCCTTTAAATTTTTACTTTTAAAATTTGAGTTAGTTTATAATGAACCTGTTGATTTTAATGAAAAACAGTGAAGTTTTAGGGCTTTTTAAAAGGTCTCTTTGCACTTTTTCCTTGCAACAGGGCAAAAAATAGTAATTAAGTGACAAATAGTGTTCCTCCTGAAACTTATTAGTCAGCAATATAATTCACCCAGCAGGTGTTCACATTGAAAGACATTTGTATTGTGCCTTAGTTAGGGCTATGAAATCAATTGGGTCTCATCAAGCATGCTCTGTGCAAAACAGTGATAATGAAGATATGCATGAAATAGCCTGCAGTGATAATTACCTCAGCCTCTAGCAGTATTCTGGACATTGAGGTCAGCTGTATGATCAGAAAACAGGCTTGAAAAGAAGATATAGACAGACAAAGCAGAATAAAAATTAAAGTTGTGGCATAAGCATTAATCAGCAGTCATCTAAAACCAACAGGTCTTGCCCAGCACAAACTACACGGCCAAAGTATTGAATAGCTTTTTGTACACGTACAGATTGTACAGAAGTGGACAGCCCCTATGGATAACCCAGTAAAGGGTTGTTCTTGGGTGTAAATATTTACAATTTAATTATAAGTGTTAACTTTAGCAATTTTATCATTTTAACTGCATTACCATTTGTAACAGTGCTATTGTAGATTTAGGAGGCCTCCAGAAGTGAATTAACAGGCACAGATATATATGCTTCTGTGAAATGATGCATGCTTCTGTCTCTTAAAGAGCTACTGGTTTTATTTGTAAATTCCTTGGAAATTACAAGATGGAAGAACAGATCACAAAACATGGTATGCATCTTTGCAGGGGAAAGTGTTGAGAAAACAGTAGGGAAGGGTGAGGGAAAGGTGGCTGGGGCAGGAGCTGTGGAGAGAAGCAAATGTGGTGCCTCTGCTCATGTGAGACCTCTTGGTGAATATGATTTCTTCTCACATGCCCCTCTTCTGGGTGAACTGGAAGAGTGCACCTGGATGAGAACTCAGGATTTTGTGGCCAAGATCAGCAAGACAAACTAAGGACTTCCAACTGTCTCTGATTGTTTTGAATTTATGTACTAGACACGCCTGCATCCCATATTCCCTGAAACTCTGGTTTCACTAACAAAATACAAGTTAAAAATAAATAAAACATATAAGATGATATTTTCAAACTGGGAGAGAAATGGGCTGGAACAGAAGATACATAGGAGAAAGAATTAAAAACTTTTGGCACAGAGAAAGTATACCATATAAAAGTTTGTGGACAATTATTAAAAGTCCTTGCAGCTGGGATTTGGCTCAGAAGAGTGCATGAGTGCATAGTTTTATTTCCACCTTCAAGGAAACCCCTGGACAGGCTGCTGGAGAGCAGCAATGGATGCAGGAGGTGGGGAGAAGTGGAGTAGGCTGCACTCCACTGCAGTGTTTTTTGACAGACCTTGCAGGTCTGGAAAGAGGGCTAGAAGTCATCTGAAACAGGTGGCTTGATAAGATTCCCCCTGCTTTCTCTTACACTTGAGTAGGAAACACTATGAGAACAGCCCTTAGACAGATTATTTGTGCTTTCAGTCCTTATCTAGGCAAGGAGCCAAAAAAGCAGAGGCCTGGACGTCAGTTACCAGAAAGTTTTGTAACCTTGAGAGAGGTTCAGCCCAAGTTCAGTTCTAAAAATAGGGGAATGATCAGGAGGGGGTTATTCTGTATAAGCAGTCTTCCCCATCCTATGGGCAGAGTCTCCCCTGTAGCATTAGCTTTACATTTATGCAACTCCACTCACTGGAAGGCAATTACTCATGCTTAATATGATGGTAAATGTGAACACACTCAGGTTTTTAGCCTCTCAGCATTATGTGGATTTGTTGGCAGTATGCCCAAACCTCACAGACCCTCTCCAATCCAAGCCCTCACTCACCTCAGTCAGTAGCTTTGCCCGACACAGAACCATGTGCTGTGGCTGTATAAAAACTGACAAAGTTATGAAAAGTTTCATCTCACCTTTACTGAAGTTTGCAGTTTTATTAAAAAGTCCTGTCCTTATACATCCGGCAAAATTCAGCCTTTCTTCAGAGGCTGCTCTGTCAACTACGCTGGGGAATGTCTGGTTTCATTTTGCGGGTTCAGAGTGGAAAAGCAGGAGGTAGGTTGAAATGCCAAAATAAAATGCTGCTCTAAATCTTCAGGTTTTACAGATTCCTTTGCTCTTGGAACTTCTATAGGATAAATTTGTTATTGCTAAGGTATCACTTATAGTAGTTAAACATCTGTTACACTCTGAAGAAGATAATACTAGATTGAGGATATCCTCACTGAAATTGCACAGCTCTAAACAAAGAGATCTACTTCAGACTTGCTTTTGTTATTTGGAAAACATACAGTATAATTAACACTCAGTTTTGCATTTTCTGAGATGTTGCAGTAAAAATTTCAAAGTATACTGAAACTGTGTAAAACATGTTGAGCTTGACTAGCCATTAAAGTAGTATATTACGCTGAACAAAGGGTCTGAAAACTGCCCTTGCTTTGTCTGTCAATGCTAGGTAATTAATTTCTATGTCCAAACAAGATGCACAGATGTGCTGGCATAATGTTCACTGTTTCCATATCTTTGCAGATATTACTTTTCTAATTACTTGTGCATGGTTAGCGTTTGCTTCTAGAAGAAATTAAGAACGCCATGCTGCTTTGGTATAAATTCAAGATATTGATAGTTAAATCGTGGTGGCTGTATTCTAAAGAATTGCTATGAAAGCAATTAGGTTGCATAGCTCACGATTTGCAACCTCAGCTTACTTTATAGCATTGTGCAAAAGTAAATACACCTTAAAGCTGTTAGATGTGTTCTCAAGTATTCATACTAGAAATTACTTGCACACTTTCATAACTGTGTGAATGTTTTGTGTTAAAATTGGCTGTTTTCTCTGGTCTAAACTCCATACAGATCCCAACAGTTCAGATTCGGTAAATTTGTGTCTGATCATGTTGGCCTAATGAACCAACCAGACATCAGCTTTGACAGAACGCCCACCGTTGTGCAAGATGGAAATAAAAGACTCAGGGCAAACCTGTGACCCCATACAAGTCAATGGCAAAATTCCTCTTGCCTTTAATGATCCAGGATTTCATCTATGGCTCTCTGCCTCATCTTTCATTCCCAGAGACAAACAGCACACAGACTATAGCAGGGACGACAGACACCAGGCTTTCTGCTGTATATAACGAGGCATTAACTGAGTGAAGTTAGAGCTTTTGGATCTCAGCAGAGAAGTGTACTTTTTTTTAGAACAGGTTGAGCAAAGAAAAAATAAACACATAACTGACTGGAAGAAAAATCCACTCCTATATATACCAGGGGAAAGTGAGAGATGTCTTAGATTTTATTTTCATATTTTTTTTTCTGCAGCTTCCTGAAGTCACTTGACAGCCTACTAGAAAAGACTCACCACCATTTATATGTAAAACACAGAATAATATCAGGATTGAAAAATACTCCCTCAAAGAAACTCCCACATGCAGAATTCAGATGATGCCATAATTTCTAGGAATTTACAGCAGCATCTGTCAGACACCCTCCTTTCTCCCTGGTAATGATCACTTCATTCTAGGATAACGTGTTTTAATTATGAGGACTTCAGAGGGCAAAGGTGGGTTAGTAGCTTGCTTTGTCGTATGGAACATATGCATCACAGTGTTATGAACAATTCCCTCTTGGCCTATTACTCTGTTGAAGAGTTTGGTGCTAAATAACAGTATGAGATAAAGATTCCTGCACTGCTTATGCCTCCACCACCCTGAAGCTCCTCCTGAACCAGCACCAGATCCTAACACAGTGCAATCTGACCATTAATATCCTTGAAACATTTCAGGGTTTTTTCATCTGAAGTTGTCTTTTTCCTCATAAAATTGCTTCACACTGCTCCTCCAGCCATGTCCCGTTGCTTGCATGGTGGGGGTTTGCTGAGCAGCAGCACAGATGGCAGGAGCAAAGTGTCAGATCCAGGAGTCATCCCCAGAGCTCCTTGTGGCCAGATGCCAGAGGAGCATCATTTGGTGGGTGACAGCAGGGGACAAACTCAAGAAGAAGATCAAATGTGTACCTCCTTCTAAAGATGCCTTTGCTCATTAATGGCTTTTATATAAATGCTGAGGGCCTTTACTCATTTTGCTCAGCTGAAGTTCCCTGACTGAAGGACTGAGTTCAGGCTTCAGTAGTTGGCTCTATAAGAACAGCCTGATTAGTATTCAGCTCTGTTTACACATCAGAATTTTAAACCAATTTGAATGGAAGGAAGGAGGTGGGATAGTATCCTTTGCTTCCTGATCCCCCCTTGGAGGGGATCTTTCATGGCAGGGTTTCCCCCCTCCTGCAGTGTAGGAAGGTATGAAAGAAGTGGGGTGGGCTGGAGGGCCAGGACCCACAGCCCTGCTGTTCCTGGCTTTGTCCTTGCAGAGCATATCAGGGAAGACATCTCCCATCATGCATGTGGCTGCTAGTCCCAGATGAACCCTGCAGACATGGGATACAGAGAGGCAGCTGATCAAATATTTGCAGAGAGCAGTCTTCCTTCTGTCTGGACACCCTGCTAACCCTCAGCCTTGCACATGCACATGTGCTCATGCACACACAGGTCTCCATAGAAATCTGCAAGCTTTTGTCCAGCTCTGTATTCAAATCCATCCCTGCACCATTAAATTAAATAAACATGTGCTATTTGTGCTGAAAAGGCATCCAGAAAAATATATGTACAAGTAGTAGTACACTGAGCTGGAAGCCTAAATCTTGCTTTATCCACCTGATGGAGGAACATAAGACATTACATGAGATCCTGGGCAAATATCCTGGAAGAAGAAATATGGAGTTTCTTAGCACAGCTTTCCTTGCTAGTCTTCAGGTAACCCTATTGTCTCTGAAACAGTAGGAGTTTAACTGCTGGGTAAAACTGAAGATACCCATGAAAGCCTAAACGACATTCAGTTCAGCTGAGTTATCCTTAGTTTATAACAGAATAGCCAGCATCTGAATCTGGCCCTGAACAATACATTTGGAAGTTGGAGCCATGAAATGAAGAGGGTCATGTTTTTAGCTGTTGTTAATCTGAAGTCAGTTGGTCTCATCCCACTTTAAATCCATTGTGGGTCTGACACAAACCCTTTCATTCTTGGGATAAAGAGAGTTGACTGCTTGAATAAGTGATTTCTTTCCCTTTGCAACAGACCAAATGCTAAACAAGGAATGTTTTAAAAACTAAAACTGAGAGCTAGGTCCAGCCAGAATTAGGAAGACAATTTCTGTCAGTGTAGTACTCGGGCCTTTTTAAGACAGCGGTGTAACTTCTTAGGCATCTATGTTCAGGTTTAAAATATTGGAATGTACAGTCTTAAAAGCACAAAAGAATTTTTTTTTTTACCTTCATTTCTCATCACACTATGGAGGCCTGTGCTGCATAATGTAATGAGATGCACACTTTAACACATGACCTTTTCTTGTGATATGAACCAGGAGAGTGTCTTAGGGAGGAAATTGGGTCACTAACTGCTGAACTAACTGGTCAGCAAACTGATGTAATGACTATTTTCAAGTTTGCTCTTAAATTTGCCACTTCCCTGCCTCCTATTAAATCAGGCAGAAAATAGAGCTGTGTCAAAAATCAGGTACTTCCTAAGAAATTGTTCCCCTTTTTGTTCATTTTTCTTTCTTTGGCATTCATCATACGGAGAGGAAAGAAAAAAAGGAAAAAAAAAAAATGTCCTTTTACATAGGATAGTTTCACCACTTTGGCTGTAAGTGAAAAGCAGCTTTTGTCAGCAAAGTGCTTTTTGCTGCCTGATGGGTAATGTAATGTGTGAGTCAGTGTGGAAAAGGAGTTGAAGGTCAAAGCTGTAAGAGTACTTGCTGTGTCACTTGGTGTCCTAATCTGAATGTTAGGCAAGTAATTTCCCTAGCTCATTGTCAAAGAGAAAACATGCCATGGCTGCAAGTTTGCATGAGTGTTGAAGAACAAGTTAAGAAAAATGACTCCCTCAAAATGTGCCAAAAATAGAGAAAAGAATAATTACTTAAGCCTATTTCTTACACAGTGTGTGGAAATTTGCACCTTGCCTTCTCTGAACACCATTATTCATGTTTTTCATTTGTGGAAGCTTGCAACAAACTTTGAAAGGTGAAATACTGATGAGTTTTGCCACTGACTTGGTGAGGCTAGAATTTATCCAGTAAAAAGCTCACAGAGAAAAGGAAGGTTTGCAAGAGAGTAAAAGAAAATTTAAAGCAGTTAAAAAATCCCTGTGAATTCCTTTAATTGACATTGTTGCTAGGAGTGCATTCTGCAGCAAGATTCCCCTTCTGTGGAAAACATTCCTGCAAATATGCTGTTTGTTGATAAGCAACATTAACCTTTTAAAAATACAACTTATGCTAGAAAATGAAGTGTGCCTGTGCACACTGGTTTCCTTGTTTTCTGCTGGACCTTTTACTACCCAGGCTCTGCTTTATTTTAACATCAAAAAAGAAGAAAGGTAGGTTCCTTTACTCTGAGCAACTGGACGTTAGTAAGTTTGCCCACTCTTTTTACTGTCTGGTTTTGTAGATTGGGTTAAAAATATTGGGTTTGACATTTAAAACCCTTAATTGACTAAGTCTCAACAAAGTGCCTTATAGAGCTTCTGGCACTCTGCATAACACTTCTTCCTTTTGGGTCAAAAGGGGCAAAACTCTTGTATTTGAAGGTCTGCAGAAGTAGAAAGTGCACTGTTAACATTTCTGCATGTTCAGCTAAAGACCACAGAACAGTCACCTATCTGACTTTTCCCAGGATTGTGTATTTCTGTTTAAGGAAAAATTTCCGTCCTTTTTAATTCCGAGGGCTCTGACAGAACTTTGTTTAACCCAGTAACACAAAATCATTTTTGTGATTTTTTTTTTTAACTTTTTAAATGATCAGTATGTAAAAACCTGTAGCAATCAAAGGAAAACAGAATACATTTATCTTGCTTCCTAGTGTGATGTCACTTGATTGATTCCACAGCTCTTGAATGTTTTCCTGAAGAAATGGAACCAGCATAATTTTTTCAGGCTTCCTGTCTTGTAGAGTTTTTATCATCTGGGATCTGCCCTTACAAATGTCTCAGCATGTGACTAACTCAATGGGATTTCTTATGTATAAACTCATCATGCTCCTAAACCCAAACAGGCATTTCCTACAAACACTCAGGTGGCTCATTTTACAGGCTACTGGTGTTAACTATATATCTGAGAGATTTATTTTCAAGGGCCTTATTTATCAGACAATTAAAGGAATATGTTAAACTTATCAGCATTGTGATTCTGCCTTGATGTTTCAGTTGTTATTAATTGTTCATCATTTTGTGTTGCAATGAAGAGTAGGACTAAGATTAGTGAAGCACCATTTCAAGTTACAACTATGGTAAGCAAACCTGCAACTGACATCAGGATTACAAATCACAAGATATCATCCCTTGTAGCTTATAGCATCTTTTACAACTCACTGATGCCAATGAAGAAACATAATTTAAGAACCATAGAAAATAGTAAAGTTAGCTTTATGGGCATCTCTTTTCCTGAACGTTTGCCCAACATAAAATCATGTTCTCATTAACAGGCAGACCAGCAGCCAAACTCCTCCCTTCTCTCTCACACCACACACTAGAGATCCAAAGTGCCAGACAACCAGAGGGAGGAACAAGCCAATGCACTCACCCACCACAGTGGACATGAAGAAGGGAGTGAGCCAGCCAAGGAGCCAAGCCATGGGCAATGGTCGAAGACAGGCTATGAGCCCAGTTATATAGCAGGGACTCAGAGACAGCTTCATGTTCTGGCCCTGCCATCCTAGGAACTCCACTTGCCATGAAAAGTCAGGGAGCCCTTCCAAGAGCCAGAATCCCCACACAACAAATAAACCATGGAAAAAAATTTCCCAGCTGTACTGCAAGCAGAGTCAGCTCTTATAGAGGTGGCTTCTTGCCCCACCTCCAAGTGAATGTGGAAGGTGGGGGCACCTGGTGGTGGTCTCCTAATCAGTTCCCACCCAAGGCTGAGTGGGCTATGGCCAAGCAGGCTGGGGGCAGTCACGGTTTTTGCTGTCTGAAACCTGTGCAGTGACCTGTATCCTTTGTACAATTTGTTATATGTTGTCATACCCATTGTTACTGCTGTTGTTTACTGTTCCTTCTGCATTCCTGTAGTTAATTCTCCTTATCTCAGCCCACGGGGTTTGTATTACTCTCCCTTTTCTCCCTGCCATGTGGGGGTGGGGAGTGAGCGAGTGGCCCTGTGGTGCCCAGCTCCCATCTGGGCCTGAACCACCCGAGGCTGGCCAGACCCTGGGTGGAAACCAATCAGGAGGGTCTTTCTTGCCTGGTTGTGGACATCATCCATATCCTAACCCTCATTCAGGGCTGGGGGTTTAATCCCAACACTTTAGCATCCAACAAAAATGTTTCATAAACTGAAGTTAAAATAGACTGTTTCTATAGATTACCTAAGCACCTTCTGTAAACACTCATTTTAGAGGCATCATTTCTATTGAGGCATTCCCTAGCATTGTGTCATGGTGTCATTTTATTTAAATATTTCTGAGTGAAGGAGACATAATCATGACTGAAGTATTTCAAAATGACTTTATATTTTATAATTAAACCAATTACTAATCCATGTATCTTGGTCATGTGCTAAGTAAGAGCCTACTAATTCTGTACAATCTTGCCACAGGGAACCTGTCTGAAATCCATACATACTAGAATAAAATGTACAAAATAACTTATGAAGAAAACTCTTATTTTTATTAATAGTCTGAATCATTCATAATGGCTCTATGTTAGACGTACTCAAGCATGAGAGTAGATCTATACAATAAAACAGCTGGTGTGTATGTCTACATTTGGGGACAAGGAGATATTTCATTTTAATTCTTGGCAGTTCCAGTGAACTGTATGCCCATTAGCAGCCAGAGTGCATTGGATTTTCTCCTGGAGTTTGCTTCTGGTTTATTTTTCATTTGAAAGGAATCCAGCTCATAAGCTCCAAGACCACTCAATGATATGACTCGAATCTCAGCAAATGGGAATAAAGGAGGTATTTACTTGAAAAATTGTGCTCCTGATCTAAATCAAAATGTTGCAGTGCGCCTCCTGTAGACAGAGGTTTCTGTTGCCTCTTTGTCCCCAGACGTGGGCACACGTCCAGAATTTTCCACCTTTCCCAGGTTGTGGTTGGCTTAGCCACCACAAGACCAATCCCCTAACACCCATTGGACCCCTGACCTGTAGGTAACCCATCCAGGTATCCTTACAGGACAATGCCTTTGTAAACCCACCTACCAACCTGTTAAAAACCCCTGGCCCCAAGGCCACATGCTCTTTCGCTTCTCCCCTGGGGTGGGTGCTGTTTCAGTGCCTGCCTCAGGTGTTTTTGTTTGTTATTTTCATGTTATTAAAACCTTTTATTTTGGAAGAAAGCGATCGTTGCCCATCCCTCCTTTACTCGCCACTGCCCTCCTCTTCGCTGACGACCACCCTGGAGGTACTACGGGGGTCCCGCTGGGGGTGTTTTCTTCCCGGGCAAAACCAGCGGGTTTAAAACCCCCGGCGAAATATATTTTTGCAAAAAGTTATAGAGCATCAGACTTTTAATCTGAGGGTCCAGGGTTCAAGTCCCTGTTCGGGCGCCATTTATAACTTTGCAACAAAGAGGCAACAGAAACCTCTGTCTCCAGGAGGCGCACTGCAACATCAAAATGTTAATTTAGAGCCATCGATTTACTGTATTTTAGAGACTGTGAAGATAGGCTTGACTCAAAGAGAAATTAATACAAAACTAGTAGAATAAAAGCAAAACAGCATGCTTGGCACATGTTAATATCTCTGTATCATTCCTTCCTTCCTTTCTAAAAAGTTTTAAAAACCAAGATACTTACAGATGATATCTTTATGTCTGTAGCTTTATTGTGTTCTCAGGAGAATGAAAACCCTTTACTGCATATACCTGCAAAGAATGCATGAGCAGGTAACTTATTTATCAAGGAATTTATCAAAGTACCTCAGTTTCACATCCTTGAGCTGTGTAAAAACTTTTAAAGGATTTATACTACAGCAGAAATGCATCAGTACTGCAGGAAAGGGAGTGAAGCCATCTCCGTGAGTATTGACTATGAATCAGATTATTTCCCATGTAAGCTTGTCATCTGAGACTTACTGGTCACTCTTCCCTTGCAGGGGTTAACTGTGCAAAACATTATTCTGATGTCACAGAATTGTTATGTGGAAGAAGTAAGAAAAGTTATTACATGTTGTCTGGTTTGATTCTGAGCCATTTTGAAACTCTATGCTCTCCAATATTTGTTCCAGCTACCCAGAAAAAGCATACAAGATACTGCAAAAGCTCAATAGTACTCCAAGTCTTTTTCTGCAAAAGGGGGCTATGTACTTCTGCAGGAATATTATTCCAATCATGTGACTGTTAATTTCTAATTTTATTCAATCTTTATTAAACAGCAGAGTGATATTTACTGAAGGCTTGGAGTAATAGTTCAGTACACAGTGCTCCTCCTATCCAATGCACTTTAACACATGTAGAGCTCCTTCGCTTCAGAAACTATATGTTCTTTATTTGCCTGGAATTCTGTGTACGGATTTGTTTTTACAAATAGGAAGTTCCTCTATTTCCTTCTCACCGAATTTCTTGTTATCCGAGTCAACCTTTAGCTAACCCTGAGGGAAAAATCCCCAGTGTAAATTTGTGTAGTGCAGCATGCGACCTGCCTTGTTTCTTCATTCTTCTTATAACAGCTGTGACTCTGGCAACAATCATAAAAAGAATCCATTACTTTTCCATCTTAATAGTTCCTTCAGGTTTGATAGATTACAATGTATTAATCATACAGAATTTTGATAACATATTTTATTATGTTGATTGAAGGGATTCACTTGAGATGACAGCTAACATGGTTCAATAGCCAAAAGCTCTTTAGCACAGCTGTAAGTCTATTCACTGTACCTGCCGTTCTTGAATGACTCAAAGGAAGGGGCTAGACTGAACAATAGGTCTCTGGTGATGTTTCACTTCACAACTATGTAATATACCAGTAATTGCAATTAAGCAAGTACAGTTTCAGAAGAAAAACATTTTATTTAAGATTTATACATACCACCACCCCCCAAACCTATCTGTCAGATTAAAAATCAGTATGTCGTAGTTAAATTCTTTCAGACATACTTTAATTACTTCATGTGTAAGTAACCCTTTGTTCTTCTTGGCTAGAGCAGTACTCTTCAGCTTGTGGTCTGTAGCTAAAATATTAGATCCAGCTTTACATACCATACTTCATAAAAATGTGGACCAATTAGAGCTAGTCAGAGGATTATAACAAGAAGTCTCAGAAGTTTATGAAACATGACCTTGGAGGACACACTGAATGAACTGGATTGCTTAACCTAAGGCAGAGAAGACTGAGTGTGACAAGATAACAGTCTCCAGATACACAGAAAGTTGCTGCAAAGAGGCAGGGAACAATCTGTTGTGCATGTTCGTGGTGGATAGAAAAAGAAATAAGGAATTCAAATTGCATTAAAGATGAGAACTTATATATTAGGAAGAATTTTTGAACAGTGAGGATAGGGAGGGAAATGTTAGGATAGATTGCCTGGGGAGGAATGTCCATCACTGAAAGCCTTTAAGAAACAGTTAGACAAATATCTGTCAGGAGTGACATAGATAGAATCGATCCTGCTTTGACATAGAGAGAGATCTATGTTATGCTTTAAAAATTTCATATGTTATTAGTCATTACAGCTGGATATAGTCTGCAATGTGTTTGCATTACTTTTGTATATACATTTCAATATGTTAAAAGCATGCTGAGTTCAAAATCTCATCCTTAAATGATTATGCAGCAGAATTAAGGCCAGCTGTTTAACCCTTATTTATTTCTCCAGCATGTTTGCGCTATGATACAGTCTTCAATTACTCTGTCACACGCTGGTTTATTTCCACAGCCCTTTCTTTCATTAGTCTGTTGGATAAATTCTACTCAGGGAGAGCACATTATTTTACATATTGTCTAATTTCCAGTGCATATTTTCATATTTTGTTACTGCACATTGTCCAGACTTGCTTTGAAGATGAAATTGCTCTATTTTTAGAAATATTTATACAGCTCTCTTCATTGCAGTGTTTGAGTGATACTTTAACAGTAACTTACCCTCCCAGCATTGCTCTGACATCTGTACAGTCAGTTGGAAGCTCAGACTGACATTGATTTTTCAGTGTAATCACTATTACATAGCACCACAGATGTTCAGAATAGAATTATAATACACATTGTTTCAGAGTCAGCAACCTTAATAGACCAGTTCCTAACTTCTCAGTGATGATACCAGAGTTCCATTGTTCTTGATAACAAATTGTGTGTGTGTATTCTCCCCAATGGTGAGCTACTGAGTTTAGGTTTTTAATACCAAACAAACTCCATTATGCAATATCATTTTGAGAACAAGCAGGGTTCCTCAGAAAAACAAAAACTTTTGGATTCACATTTGCACAAAATAACTGATTTCTAGCAATACAAGATTGTCATTCTCTATGTGACATCATTAGTGTGGAATGAGACATATGCTCAATTATTTAGGTTTCATCTACATTTATTACAGTAGACTACAGGAATCCTAGAGTACAATCATGACTTGGCAAGAAAGTATTTTCTAATGGCCATAGGCAAGAGATTGCCTACCAACCCTGTTCAAACTTCAACATCACCTGCTGCTAAGATCTCTTATAACAACAGCAGACCTTTTCAAGCATAACTGAAAAATACAAATGGTAATAATACAGTGGTTGAGCTCCACCACTGACAGGAGGGAACTAGGAGTGGCAGGATGTAGATCTGGGACTGAAGAGAGGATGGCAGGGTACTTCTGAGAATTACTCTAGCTCTAGTTACTTCTGAGAATAGATCACTCCAAGTCAGAAATTTCTGCCTCTGCAGATATTGCAACTGCTAATTGCAATCATCTTTTTGTTCTTGAGACTGTGAAAGGCTGATCAACCTCAAAGCAGAACCATTTTTCCTCCATCCCTTAAATTTCAATGTGTGTTGTAACTCTGTTCTACCTACAGATGCCATTGACTCTTAACTGATTTTCTGTTCCAGTTTCCCTGATGCGTAATCCCACATTTTCAACAGAGCTGCACTCTCTTTTTTAAGGCTGTTCTACACTTTGGAGACCTCATGCATCTTCCTTCTATTTAAATCTACAGTATCCTTGCCTGGCAATGTTTCTTGTTCTCCTTCAGCAGCTCTTCATCAGACATTAATCTTTTACCTATCTGTACTTCTGGTCATCTGCTGTGTTCCTCTGATGAAGCCACCTAATATAAACTTTTTACATTTAAATATTCAAAGTTCTGTTGTTTTAAAAAATGAAAACATGAACATTTTATCTGCAGGCAGCACTATGTCTCCCTTATACTGTACAATTTTTACAAAGTTGATTGTATGCATCATTTTTACATGAGTGAACTGCTATTGGCTTTGAGTGATCATTCATTTAACCTTAAATACACACCATATTAGTTCTTTATAGGCAGGTAGAAGGAGGGAATTTCAACTACCCTCAATGGGTCCAGCTCTTGTGCATTTGAGATCATGATCTTGAAAAATGTTACCCATGTAGTCTACATGCTAAAAATTCTGTGTTTTTCAAAGGTCTTTTATAGTTTCCTGAATGCTCATTGCTTTCTCAGAGCACACCTTTGGAATAATCAGTCATGTTGTATGATTTTTCTTGTCTAGTATTGAAATGTTTTATTTATATAAGGTATTCTGTGCATTTGAACTGCCTTTTAAAATATCTATCTATCTATCTATATCTTATACTTAATTTTATATGTTCTAGACCTGCACATGCAAAACTCATTTGCATATTTAATGGTCCTTCATGTAATAAATGTTTAAATCCTTAGCCTAATAGATACACTTGATTTATTAAAAAATGTATGTGCTGACTGCAATATGGAGAAAAATATATATGTAGTCAAATACTGTGGTTTTGCAATATTAAAATTGCAAGCAATTTCCTTGTATATAATTTAAAAAAAGTATAGCAAATAAAAATGAATAATAGGCCAACTTCAGGGTATTTTATAGTTGTAAACATATGATGCAAAGGTAAATCTGAGGTGCCATTAATTCAAGCATTTATGGATGTGAAAGTCATGCTCTTGCCTTTATGTATATATATTTTTGTTTGCTCTGGGTCATATTTGTTGTACATGTTTATATCCTAAGAGCAGAAGGTCTTATACTTTTTATGACCCAGGAAAAATAATTAGTTTGATTGAAAAAAACTTTGATTTAGGATCAAACAGGAAAACTTGATGCAACCTTTTCTTGCTCAGAGTTTGTCTGTGCTTTCAGCCTTCAGAGGAAATATTAATACAGGAGCTGGAGCAAATTTCCATCATTCCCAATAGGTAACCATCACCTACCACTAGCTATGAACTGTGCAGGAGGTCAAGGAATCTATACCTTGAGACACAGATGGATGGTTTTCTTTGCTTCTATTATACCTCTTGCTATGTTATATATTTTTTCCTTTCCATACAGCATCTACTGTAAACAGTTCAAAGTTCTATGGCACAGATTAGGCACATTATGATGAAATTCAGGAGGACAACACTCATTAAGTATTAGCAGAGTCATAAGCTGACTTTTCTGCTGTTTATTCACAATCTCATTTCATAGATTTGTTTTGTTTTCTGTTTGACCAGCTCTGAAGAGAAATGTTCTGATGGAAATATTTTTGAGCTCTCAGGTACTAGCAGGCAACTAATAATTTGTCATACCAAGTGGACAGGATCTGTAACCTATTAGTTAACCCCAGAAATTTAGTGGTGCCATTTGTGGTTAAAATGATTTCTTTAGTTGACAAAAGACATCCAAAAGGAAATTCTTAGCAAGACAGACATAAAAGCATTACCTTGAAAATGACTTCTTTTATGTTGTAGAACCACTCATCATTCAAGTGTGTATTTATTAAAAATGCCATAGGTTGGAGAAAGAATAGAAGAAGTAAAAAAGAGAAAATTACCCATACCAGGATTTGGATAGTAAACCTTTAACTGGAAAGTGAAATGAAGGTACCAGGCTACAAGCTCCTAAGGGAAAGATATAAGCTATTGGAAACCAGTGAGTAATACAGCACAAATGTAAGACAGAAAATGTGGGTCATGGGAATTGTTAGAAAAAAATACATAAAGAAGAAGAGAGTTCTGTTGATTTCTTGTAGTTATTATTCTGCTCATATTTTGTTATCTCATGAAAAGATTTAAAAACCCTTCTGTTTTTAGAATGCAACTGAATTGTGATAGAAACAGAAAACTAGAAAACACATGATATGCATCAGTCATCATAAACCAAGAAGTCTTACTTCCATCAAAAAGTAACAAATCACAGCTCCCAAACCACATCATCTCTATTTCTTCCTCCCACTATTTTCATATTTTTAAATACAGTCAGTAATAAAAAGATGTCCAATTGTAATGATATCCTTCATCAAATCTTTTTAAACATTTGATTGGGAGTGTTCTTTGGTTTCAAGAACAAAAATTCAAATAAAACCTTTAAAAATGTTTTGCATGAGGTTCTGAAAATGATACTGCACTGTCCTATTATGTTTTCCCACTGAAAAACAATAACAAAACTTCACAGCTTCTTTCAAAACTTACTTAAACTGTCACGAGGTCTGTCAAAAATCCTACTTTTTATTAATGCTACAAATAAAATGTATGCTCTGTAAAACTCAATCGTGTAGGTCTACATATATTATTAATGACTAATGAGTAGTGGTTTCGCATTTTGGACAAAGATCTATGAATAATCTGCTGCCACAATTAAAAATGGATGTAGCTACATCAACACTTAAGAAATATCATCTTTGAAGCCACAGCAATAGGGGAGACTCTCTTTGTAACTTTAACAGCCCTTCCCATTTCCAATTTTAAGGCCATGTGTCTTCAGCGATCCTTAAGGCAAGGCGGGTAAGTAGTTGCCATTTTGAAGATTTCAGGGTTGCAATTTTCTAGCTTTCCTTTTATTATTGACTTTTATTTTAAGGAGGTGTAGGTTCTTGTTTTGGTAGGATTTTTTTTTTTTTTTTTTGGTGTGATTTCCCTATACTTAACACTTTTTCCTTTCTAAAGTTTAACGTCGGGAGGTTATTGCACAGTTCCTCCCACAAGGATATGAATGCAATTGTGCTTTGTGCACTATTATTTAGTATCTCGGTTCTTGAAATAACTCTCTGTGTGTTACTTAGGGCCATAACCTCTCCCCTTGTGTGCTCTAGAAAAAGCTGTTCCAAGGAACAATTGCTTAAAATGTCAAGAAATTGCTTCCTAAACCTTGTCCCAATATGAAATATGATCAGTTTATATTCTGACAGTTGAAGTTCCCCATTACTACTGTTTTATTAGATTTAGTTGCCTCTGTGGTCTTAGTATTGCACACACAGTATTGTTTTCCTGATCTGGAAGTGAGTAGTTACAAGCATGTGCATTTTCTCCACACAGAGAGCAGCACAGAATTATTCATTATTTAATTCTGTACATATGTTTTTTAAAGAAGAAGTGGAACATGAGCTGTGTGCAGGTTTTTTTACAGATGTTCTCAACAAATGTGCACTTCAATTTGTATGGATATAGAAACCAAATTATAAAACATATTTGCACATCAATTACTAATTTTGGGTGATTTTAGTGCATTAATTATACTTGAAGACTTTCATTTTCCTGGGGCTAATATACTCCATTGAGCCTTGACAAACTAAGGACAGAGACTAAATCTGATATAACAGACTTATAAATGCCAATATGAGTCCTTTCCAAAGCAAACACATTTCTGTTCCTTCAATTTTGTGCTTCTGCAGCTTGGATAAAGAAGGATAGACATATTAAAACCTTATTAGAGTTATTAATGTTGCAGTTTCCCATTCACCACATTAGAAATTATAGTTTAAATCCCAACTTAATTGTTGTTCAGCTCATTGAAATGTCTTATGGGGTTAGCTACACATACTACAAGCCAGTGGCAGATTTGGGAAGGCTACCAAACCATAAAATTGCCTTGCAGCAAAACTCTCATTGACTCTATAAGAGGCAAATTTCCACTATGGTCTTCTGATTGTTAGGCTTGTATTCTGCTCCTTGGAGTATCTCAACTGCATCTTTAGGATCAGAGTTGCTCATCAGACTAAATTTCAATCATCATCTCAGCTATTTACACAAATGAACTTTTTTCATTACTTCTGTCTTTGTACCTTAAGGCACCTCCTTATCCAGTGCAGCTGCCCTTGCATTTTCCCTCAGCAAATCTCTGTTTTGGCACTCCCTTCTCAGTAGTCTGAGATCAATTTTGTAGCTCTATCCTATACTTAAACCAGCTCTTTAATAATAACAGTGTTATCTGAATGAATAGTATGAGCAGTTACTTTTACATTATCAAAACATTTTTTAAACAGAAGTCCTAAAGGATCTGTGAAAATCTATAACATAGGTGCTTTCAAAACAAAATTGTCTGACTTTTTTTTTTTTTTTTTTCTGCGTTAAGTTATGCCAAGAATAAGGACACGACTCCTTCCAGGAAATATTCCCAATCTCTACTACCTAATTCATTTAGAGTAGTTAATTCTCAGCAAAATAGTGGAACATGTCTTTGAAAACAAAAGGAAAAATAAATATGAATAAAATCAATTTTCTTTTGCTTGAAGTAAAAGATGTATACTACAATAATTAAATAATAGTAGTTATTAGGAATAACAAAAAAAAAAATTGTTTCCTTTATTCTTATGAAACAGTTTTTAAAGTTGGTTTTTCCTTTTCTATTACTAGAACTCAGGAAATCAATATCCTTTCAGGTATAAACTTTTCAGGTATAAACCTAATCAGGTAATAACCTGATTGTTACTATTAATAGGAACAGAAATTATCCAAGGAATCTAACTTCATTCCTTTCAGTACCTTATAATTCAAAAGGATGTACCAGGCTTTTTGAAATCTAAAAAATTACTTGTGGTTTTCTCTTACTCTTATTTTCAATATTCTGAGATTGTATACTTCATTTTTTATATATTTATGACATCCTATTTGTAGATGATAGTGTGTTCTTTGGCTGACTCTTGAGCTAAAGGATGTTTTAGTTTGCATTTTAGTCAGTGGGTCCTGTATCCTAATTGCCACATGCAATACATTTGAATTTCTATTCATAAAGCAATATATTTTCAATATATACCAATAATTAATCTGCATGGTGTGACTTAAGAAACACATTTTAAAGTATTTTGCTTAGTGATCAAAAAATGGTCATAAAAGTCATGATTTTTTAAAGAAAGAGTTGAGGAACTGTTTATCTCTGAGCATATATAGCACATTTTAAGTTTCATTAAGAGTCCTTTTAATTTAAACAGAGTTAAAATGTTTTACATCCTTATAAAACTGTAAACAAAAGCACGGATTAAAACTAGATTTGGTTAACAGAAAGAATAGGTTTGAGACTAAGACAATATTAGCAAGCTTTTGCAAACACTTCTTTGCATCTTCATTTCATAAAAATAAACCCCTGCAAGTGTGTGCCCTGCTCTGTGGTGTGGCAATTACATTGATAGGAGCACACAACGTGCTTGCCCTGCCATGGGAATAAGAGGTACAAACCAGCTCTGTCCATGCCTATGCCTGTAGCCACCAAAATATAGGGGGGGGTTGAGGCAAGAGAGTAAAACTAATCGGAGGTTTTCTGGTTTTTTTTTGGTTTTTTTTTTTTTTCCTCTGTAAGTGATGATCTCAAAAAATAACAGAATGACATATATTTGACTTATGGTTGATTCAATTTAAACATTGGACTATTCTTTATTAGAGGTCAAATTAATGAGTCCCAGTAGCCCAGTCTTATTAAGCCTCATACTGAAGGAAATCAGGAACTCTCAAGGGTAGTGGACTGGCCAAAAACTCAGGTTTACAAGCCTGCACTATATGCACCATGGAAAGAGTGGTCATATCTGATTTATTAAGGAATCTCCCAAGGATCTGAAAAGAACATTTTTAAGGTAATCTGGCTATTTTAAGTCTATTGAGGCCAAGTCTGCTACTTTGGGGATTACCTTTGTTTCACAGAGCTTTTGTCATAGCTTCAGTAAACTGTAAACACTGTGGTATTTCCCTTGTTCTTTTTCTTTTTGGTGTGCTCAGTTATATTCAATAGTCTCCTGGGCTTTAGAACAAACTTGTCTTTAACACTTGTACTTGAAAATGAAGACTCTTGAGTCTTGTTGACCTATAAGGAACAGCAATCACCAGTCTCTGAAGGTTTTCCTGGAGGTTCAGGACTATATGCAAAGCAAACAGAGATACAACTGCCTCAAAGACTTTAAAATTAGAATTATATAACATAGCTTAGGGAGGAATAAGTTTCTATGATTTAGATGCAAGGGCCAGCTATGTAGAAAAATACTCTTGATCTACTTGGTGCTGCTGATGTCTTTGAATGCTATGGGCTCAAGCTACTGTGTCCTAAGAACAGATCCCAACCTCTCACATTACTATTGACTCGGGTACCTACTGTTTTCATAGCACTACTGTGGCATTGGGGTTAAGAGAGAAATTCTGGAGGAAGGAACACTCTCCCTTGGTTGAAGAGATCATTAGGCACTTTCCCTGAGTTAGAGATCTTTTAGACAAGCTGGACACTCAAAAACCCTTGGGCCCTAATGGGATACAACCATGAGTGTTGAGGGAGCTGGCTGATGTTACTGCTAAGCCACTCCCCAACATTTTTGAAGTGTCATGGAGAGCAGAAGGGGTGCCTGAGGAGTAGTGATTCTGTGATTATAATATTTTAGGAGAAGGACTTTGAGAGAGCTTTAAGAGTATGACAGTCCAAGATTCAAATGAAAAAATACTTTGTGATTTGCAGAAACATTTTACGTCACTAATAAGCAATAACCACTACAATGGTAGGGGATGGAAGAAAGCAAGGAGCAAACTACAAGTACTTTGTTCTTAGTACTCTCACTAAATCTGGCAATACACTGTCAGATTATTGAATTATATTCACCTGAACAACACTTTGTCCTGCTTGAATACCTGACTTTAAATCACAGTGTGTAACCAAAATATCTCTCTCCTCCCTCTCCCTGCACCTCCCTGCTCCCTTCTCCAACGTTAGGCATTCATATTTAGTTAATTGTTTTCAATAATAGAGATGTTTCCCTGAAAAGCCTGGGAGACAAGACAGGAATGTCAGTTTTCCTCGCATGGAACCTCACAGAAGAAATTCAATTATCTTTTCAAGCCATTTCACCATGGTGAAGTTCAAAGTAGGAATATAAAATTCTCTGGGGAAAAAATAAAATCTTCTAAAAATTGGCAAGTTTAAAATTTTTGCAGAGTTTAGTTACAAAGCAAAATACCAGAAGTTCCTGATTTTTTTTTTTTTATTTTTTTTCAGAAGTTTCCCATAATTAGGTGGGGTAAATTGCAGAAATTAGCATGAGAGACTATCTCAGAAAATTTCCATAAATGTTTGTTATAATAATAATGATGCTTATAATACGTAAGCTTCTTTGTTTGATAAGTACTAACAATGTGCTCAAGGAGAACTTTGCTCAGCTGTGTTTACTCCTTTTGTGTTTACTTCTTATGAATGTTCTTTTGGATTATTATACTCACAGGAATGTTTGCTGAAATGTTCATTTTAGAGAAGATGATATAGTACATTCTCAAATTGTGAATTTTCAACTCATAAATCAGAACCATTCTAGAATATGGATTTACCAATGAATTATGTTTATCTTCTTAAGAAAGATAAGTAACATTTTATCAGTTCATGGTTAACACAAGTAAAAACAACAGGTTTTTTTTAGCAATGAGCTGCTTGAACAGAATCAAGCATGCAAGATATTTTCTTAATACTCATGTAGCAATTCCTGTTGCCTAATAGGCATCTATGATAGATAATGTAAGTATTTCACTACTTTTGTGTAGTGGTTCCTGATGGCATCCTTCTGCAGCATATATGATTCTGTTGCAATCTTAACTATAGAGAAGTTAATTTCACAAATCAGCCTTTTTTTTTTTCCTCTTTTTCGCTTATGCTGCTCATCAAAAGAATTCCTTAATAAGTAGGATCAATGGCCTTTAATACATCATTTGTAATCACCTCGTGCAAAACATGGTTCATTCATGTAGCAAAGAGCAGTAACTTCCAGCTGTTTTCTTCCTGGAGCCCTGTGTTTTAACAGAAAAAAAATGTCAAGACTCTCACACTTCCATCCATCATGAAAAGTTGGGTGGTCATATCTCTCTAGGTTTACTTTATGTCATCTCTGCACTGTGTCTTGTCTCTGTGATTGCTCCATGCTCATCAGCAACCTATGCATTGTGTGTATTTCTAAACAACTTTGGTGAGCTGGAGCCTTATCAGAGTCTCAAAGTTATAGCCCTTTAACAAAGAGACATAACCACAGGCAGTGAGCTCATTGATTTCTTTGGAGAAGACATAGCATACTTCCTTTTCCACGCAAAAATATAGGAGATAAAACCAACCAAACAAAAACTCTTGCAGACATAAGCATCTGAAAAATTGCAAATAATTTAAAAAAATTAAAAAGGTTAATTTATAATAAGTTCCTTTCCATTTTTAGATTGTCTGAATTTGTTATGATGTTTATTTAAATGATTTAAAAATAAAACAAAGCAAAGTTTAAAAGCATAAATAAAATAACCTGCCCACAAATATGAGCAAGAACATTTATCAGAAAACAGATGGTCACTTATACATAGAATTAAACACCTCTAGGAACATAACAATCCATTTATCTTGATGAATGCATCCTCTAGCAGATATCTCAAATAGTGGCAGCAACAGTTTATCTATGAGTCTGGAAAACACATTTCCATGAAGATGCATGATATAGGAATAACCTCTGGATTTCAATTTTTCACATGTAGAACAGGAATAATACAATATGTCTTCCTTTCTCCTGATCTGATCTGAACTTCAGGGAGAAAAAATGTTCCTTCTCTCCAAATCAAGAGGCTTAATTGTACCAAATTTTTACCCCAGAGCACAATTTAAGGAACTGCAGAACTCTTTTAAGTGTTATCTATTTGCATTAGCTTCCACTGAGTCATCTGGAAATCAGACCTGGGTCCTGCACATGCCTTATGTAATGAGGAATCTCTAAGAAATTGAATTATCAAGCTTTCCACTTGCCTTTGTATCACTGAAGCAGTTTAATAACATATGGTCAATAGTGAAAAACTAAAAATATTTAAATACACTAAACATGAATTGTTTATGGTATGGGATTCACATACAAAAAATCCTATGCCATCTCCATAGAGAAATGATTAACCAGGGCAGTCTTTCTCAGATTTCTCAGTGATATTGACAATGCCTTCTGGCCAGAAAATTCTAAAAAATAACACAGCAACATACACACTGACAATTTTAACATAATTCTGCCTAGGAATTCACTGCAGCACTATTTACTGTAAACATTAGTGCCATAAATTGTCTCTGGCTTGGCTTTTGTGGCATTTACAACCACTTTTAAGTTAGAATGCTTCTAATAACCTTCTGTTCTAACTTGCATTACCACTGAGCATACCTAAGTGATTAAGTGTTCTTATAGCATTGAAAGGCTCTCAAAAATAGATACATATCAACCTATATATTTATATTTAATCCTCTGAATTTAGAAGGAAATGATTATGGAATTACAAGAAATGTTTTGTGCAGTAAGGAAAAATATTTCCAGAGATGTCAACAAATCAGTATTTGTTGTATAACAGATTTATAGCATACTGGCTCCAGATTTAGTCTCTCAGGATCTCCTTGTCAATACATAGAATGGTTTCCACAGGAGGAGCTTATATCACGATGTAAACAACACACATGGAGAAGGTCCAATCAAATTATCTTCCTAAGCATTTACACTAGCTAATGAATTAAGTTGGTGAAAACTTGGTCTGCCATTTTAAAGACATGATAGTTCAAGTTTTTCACAGGATAATCTGCTTCTGTTGTCAGAAACAGTGATGTTACTTTTCTGTCATCAGATTAGTGATATAGCCAGACTCACTTTTCCGCAGGCAGTTAGAAAATGGAAAGAAGTCAGAGCTGGATTGTAGGTAGGAACTCTGGGGATTTGTACTTCAATATTATAAATTGCTTTGCTATTTATGTAGATTTAAATAATAAAATATATCCATAAGCCTCCTTATCAGCTGCTTTAAATATATTTTCAAAGAAAGAATGAAGCCATCCTGCATTTAAACTTGTTCTCCACCTCTACATCTTATCATTACTGTGGGATCTGCAGTTGTCCCTACACTCCATAAGCTCTGGCTAACAGTGTGTACAGAGGTACCCAGAGAGGGTTATTTTGAGCCAAGGAAGGGTAACTGTTGTAGGAGCTTGAGACCTTACCCAGGACAGGGTAAGACTCACCAGCTATCTCTGTTTTATTGTGAGCAATTAATCATGAGTGTCTTTTCTGACTGTCATGAGGCAGAGCAGGACAAGAAAACAGAGGCAATACATCAGGTAGAGGGTCCCAGGATACTAATATTTTTTCAGAATGCCAACATATTAAGTTCTAGTCTAGGACCAGTAAACAAATCATGGAGATCCACTTAGGATAATTTATTAGATATGTGAAAGAAACATAAAAAAAAAGAACAAGCAACACAACAAAAGTGATCTTAGGGATAATTACAAAGTGTCTGGGGACCCATTTTGAACGAATTCTTTCAAAAATGTCTTTATCTTAGTTTTTTTGAAATATGGCCGAGATAAGTATGGAATAGCATTGTCTATTTTCCTGCCAAAACAAGTTATATTCTACAAAATTTTGATTTATTCAGTTCTTAATCATTCTTACCTTTCTTAGCTTTTACTGACTGTGAACTGTTTCATTTACGTCATGTGTGGCCTTACAGTTTATTTCAGTCATCTCTTAAGCAGACAAGACATAAGAAAGAAACCTCTCTATTCCTCAAATGCAAAATTTTGTTTTGGAAAGACGCTTTAAGAAGTTTTTAAAAGGTCAATTAATCAATCAAGGAAAAATAAAATGTTATTTGACTCGGAAGCCTCGCCACACCACTCAAATAATGAATGATGAATGCCAAGTCTTTGAATGAATTCTCACAATCAGCAGTCCGTGACTGATCGATAGGCTGACATTTGCACACAGTTGCAGAAGTGATCAAATTTCATAAAATATCACGGATTGTTGTTGGAAAAAATCATGCATGGAGGAGGGGAAAAAAAAAAAAAAAAAGACAAAAAGAGATCAAACTTCTGGTGAACTTGGTGGTCAGTTGTGACCCTGGTGCAGGTGGAGCCATACGCGGGGAGAAGGCGCCACCTATGGATCTGTCAGCCCTGCTCTTGCCCTGGGATGCGGGGCTACCAGCTCGGCCGGAAAAGGGGCTGAGGTTGTGGAAGGGTTGTAGTCATAATCATGCAAAACTTTTGCTTGGATATCTGCTGTATATATCATCAAGAGCATACACATTAGATGAGTTAAGGCCTGGCTGGTATCTCAGCATGCAAGTTAGTCATGGTTCTTCGTCTGTTTGTAGAGGTCATTTCTGTATCACTACTGAGCAAATTTACAAAGGACAGCCTGGTTAGCGGAGTGGTAAATAATTAAGAGAGCAGTTAAACCATCATCAGGATTGCCTGATGACCTAGGCAATGTAGGAAAACTAGTTTACGGTAATGCAAAAGTTATTCATCAAGAACAAAGGATGAAAAATACAGTGTGTGCTGGAAAGCAGAGATCCTAAAGAGAATTAACACAAAATTCAAAACCAATACTGTGGCAAAAGCAGTTGATATTGTCCAGGATTAAACAGGAGTACGAAAACAGGAATGTGATTTTTATCCACATACTCAGTCTCAGACAGGAAGGTATGCAAGTTTAAGTGCACAACAAGTTACTAAAAAATTGGAGAACATAAGAAAAATAAGTCACAGAAATTAGTCAAGTAAATGCCTGGAAGATAGTCTGTTTAACTTATTAAAAAGAAGTTCAAAATCTGATTTGATTGCAGCATGCATGTACTTTCCAGAGGTAAACAAGCTCTTTTGTGCTAGAAGCATAAAGACAAAAATAGTGGTGGAAATCTTGTGATAATTCAGATTAGAAATTATAGGGTTTGGGGTTTTGTCTGTTTGGTTGGGGTTTTTTTTGTGGTTGTTGATTGTGCTCACAATTATCCACTAGAAATTAATAACAAAGGAAGGGGTTTATTCTGCAGTTTCTGATATTTCCAATGGAGTTTTTTTTTTGGAAGGTAAGATTTAGCAACATACATCTGCTTTTTAGAAACCCATAAAGTGGTGTACAAATCATTAATTTGATAATCTTGCTAGTTAGTCCTAACTTTGAAATGCATTGACCCAAATACTGAGTCTCAACCCTGAGCTGTTCTGCAGCATTCTCAGCTTCATTATTAGCTGAAAATCTAGGTAGCAATCAGCAAGTCAGACTTATCTGTGCTCTTATTAGACACTAGATAGGTTAATTTACTATGAAAGCAGCTGTACCCTGTTGTTGAAGATGTCCTGTTACATCTTCAGATTACTGCAAACACTTCTGTTTGGTTCACCATCGTGGGCAGGCCTGTTCCCAGAGGTGGCTTCAGATATGGCTCTCTGTTCACCTTCTGATTTAGCACACATGAACCAGCTTTGATCTTAAAATCAGGTGGCTGTGTTAGCACATTTAAAATGAGCTTATCTGAGCTATGACTTGTCATGAAATCTGAAGTATGAAAACCTTTTTCCCCTCTAAAAGATCACATGAAAATTCAAAGGCAATCACTGTACAGACCCTGGAGACCATCAGCCAGTGAGATCGGCATAGCCTGGGTCCTGTCCAAGCTAAAAAAGGAAAAAAGATTGTGAAGGTGTCTAAGTGATACCTTTTTTGTTTTGGTTTAATATGCTTACTAACTCACTCTAATTATGGTAACAGGGAACAAAAATTTTACAAGTGTTTCTAGTAGTGGGAGAGTTATTTAAACCTAAAGTTAATGACTAGATTTGGAAGGATGCTGGCACCATGCCCTCCTAGGGGAAATGTCAGTGACATCAGACCATAACAGACCCAGCATGCATTGTTTTCTTTGGTTTGTTTTGGTTTTTGTTTTTTTTTTTGTTTTTTTTTTTTTCACAAAATGAGACAGAAACCTCTGAATATATCCTCAGCCAATATAAAGAAAGAAAGAAATTACTGATAATTAAATACATAAGTCCTTTTATTTCCCTCTTGACTTGGTTTGGGTACCTTGAAGACTGTTAGTTTGGTGTAAATTAATCTGGTCTTCTGATCAGTAACCAAAATGTATTACTTAGAAATTTAATATTTTACATAAGTATTATTACTGTTATTTTAGAGAAGAAAGAAAATATTTTTTAAAATTAAAGTTTATTATTTGAATAGGAGAGGGGAGCTTTGGGCAAGTAGAAATCTGAACTTCTTAATCCAAAACCATTACAGTTTTTTATTTCTTTTTTCATAAACTTTTCATCAACATTTCTCCCAGTTTCTAGGCCATCAATAAGGATGAGAATTTTTTAATTTTTTTTTTTCCTTTGAAATAGTTGTTGAGTATGTATTAATACCTAACACTGTATTTCTAGTCCAGTTTTTCAAGAAACTTATCACCTTTAGAACAGAATTTTATGGGAAGAACAAAAATAAATTTTAAAAGAAAAGTAGTATCCAGTCATACAATTTCATAACTCCAGGAGAAACCTTTAGCTTTAGTTTATACCCACCATTTTTTCATTGTAAAGTTTGTCACTCCACTGCAGTATCTCTGGTGCTTAACTTGTCTCCAAACACATTAATATCTTTTTGTGTTATGGCTTTCCTTCAGTCATTCATATCCTCTAGCTATAGGATATGTGTTATCAAAAATCCTAAGGCTTGGAGTTATGCTGTGCCTTAGATATGGAAAACAATCAAATATTAACCTGTTAGTTTCTTAAGGAACAGCTTCCAGTTTCAAAACTGTATCTGAATCACTATGATTAAAAAAAAAAAAAAAAAAAAAAACAGAACAAATGCAAACAAAATCTGTCAACAACATCATGCACATGATCAATGTCACAGTCTCATAAAAAGAGTTTTATACTTCCATTTTTTTTGCAAAGTAACTCAGGTTTATTGAAATGTTATTATTCATTTAATATTTTTACTGTTTCTCTTGCAGTTTATAGATGTATACTTTTTTCTTTTTATTCCTTAGCTAGATTCCAGAAGTCAATTTGCAGCATCAGATTTGTTAGAAAAATGTGTATGAATAGTAGTTTATTTCTGAAATATCATCTGAAGTTCACCTTATAATATGTTTCAGAGAAACAGAATATTACTTAAAGATTAATTACTCTGAAAAATGAAACAAAATTTTGGTCTTAACTAGCTATTCTGATACAAGAGAATTTGCTCTTAAAAAACTGAGCAGAAGGTGTGAACAGAAATGGTTTAAAAACAAAACAAAACAAAACAAAACAAAACAGAGTAACAGAGTGGACCTACATTTTGCAAGTAGAATCACTTTATAGAAATCTTTCATTATCTTCAGGGCCTTTTTAAAGTATTGATCCACAACATTAGATGACTGGATAGAACAGAGGACTTCTACCAGTAAATAACTGTACCTCTATGCACTCTGAAAAGCTACTACAGTAGTTGAATATAACAGTTATTTCCCTTTTGACATTTTCTACTCATTTCAGAATTATTTTCCTTTTTATATACATATAGGAAACACCTCCCAAAGAAGTAACATCTCTGTATAAAATGTAAGAAGAAAAAAACCCAGAAGCTTCACCTTTGTCTACTGGAAGGTCATACTAATTTTTTCCTTCATAGCAAAGAAAAATGAAATCAATCTGGTAAATAACTATAGGCAGCTATCAAAAAGAAAAGTGTCTCCTCTGTTCTAAGAGGAAAGGGAAGTAAATTCAAGTCTGACAAAGTTGTCACTAGCCAGAACCTGCCAGTCCTGCTTATTTCTAAATCAAACAGCCAGTGGTAACGAGGTGATATGAGTCTCAGGAAGCAAAAATTAAACAGCAGAAGCAATGTTTTAGGAAACATTCTCAGCTAGCCAAGTGGTCTATAAGGGTGCAGAAAAGCAGACCTTTTCATTTTCAAAACCTTGAAAAGTTTATCCCTTACCATGAGTAAAAATCTTTGTCATTTCCTATTGAAGTCAGTGGAAGGATTCATTCTGTTTGCAGTGGGAAATAGCCTGCCCATGAACAGAGTAAATATCCTGAGTGGGTCTTTCAGATATATTCACTAGGGGCATACCTCTTATCACATTAGAACTGATTAACATCCTGGAATTCCTTTTTTTTTTTTTTTCCTTTTTCTCCAGATTTTTTTACTCAAGCCAATATGTTTTTAATCTGTGTAATTTTGTTTCTTCCTATTTAGAAGTCTTCTTGAAGTGTGAACATTCACATGTAAACTTTCTTCTACTTCTGCATATACTGTGAACATCCTCAGAAGTAGGTGATTTCTTTTTATAAAGTCTTTATAAAGCCTTTTTTCATAAATGTTTATGGAAATTAATAGTTATCAATGATATTAAATCAGTGTCAAATATAGGTTTTCAATAAAAGTCTTGATAAATATTTCAGTAGAAAATTTATGACTTTTTTTAAAGAAACCATGGAATCAATAATAGCTTAAAAAAAAAAGGAAAAATGTCTAGAGTTAGTCTGTTTTATTTCTGTAAATGAAAATAATTTTGCATTACTTCATTATCTGTGCACATCCACTTCAGCATGTTTTACAAATATTGCACACATTTATTAATCAATGCATATATTTGCTACAACAGGCTTACCTCAAGTCACCTTCCTTCACACTGACGTGATATTCCTCATGAGACCAGTCCCACTGAGCAAGGGCATGCTCAGATGTACATTAAGCTGATCATGCCATGGTTATGTGATCTATTTTCATAGCATGTTTGCTGTGATTACTCTCTTGATTTGAACTGAGTTGTACTAGGCAGAGCAGCAAAAGCCTCCAAGGAGTTGTCTAGACACCTAAAGCAATAACTGGAAGGCAAGGGCATATGAGCTTTTATTTACTGAAAGATACTGTTTAAAGATTTTTGAGAAAAGCAGTTTTAAAAATCCTGAGAGGTAATATTCCAGAAAATGAGAGAGCTTGGAGGCTTAATTCTGCTCCCACTGCACATAGTGTTAACTCTGAATTAAATGGTACTATGTTAGTGGAAAAGACAGATTTAAGATCATAATCAAGGAAAAGACATATGAGAAAAAGTGCAGTATTTTTTCTTACATTTCTAGATGTACAGATTAACACTAAAGAACACATGAAGATTGGAGAACTTCTTTCAAGCTTTGAGATTGAGATTTAATCCTTTGTTTATATAATTCTTGTACAATAAATTTGTTTGTAGTTAAATAAAACATTATTTCACAAGTACTGCAATGTAGACTCTTTTCCTGGAGCAAAAGCATTTGATATAAAAGAGCTTTAAAAATGGCAATGAAATCAGAGGAATAATTTCTGGTTCAGGACTTTCTGCTCTTTATGGTAGGTTCTCTTTGAAGCAATTTTGCTTTGGTATTTGTACTTAAGCATAAAAATAGCTTATCATCAAATAGGGCTAAAATCTTTGTGGTAAAATCTCTGTATTAAAATTGCAGCCTAATCACAATCAAATACAGCATGAATGCCACTCCATGTAAGAACTGGTGCTTACCCTGGAAGCTTTTATGATGGCCTTACACCAGTCAAAAATTTTTCAATTCAGAGCTAATGGGTTAGTAATTTCATTATTTTCCCTTCTCCCACTGACCGTTGGTGGGTAGATACGATTATGTTAAGTAGTACTTTAGACTTAAACCTTCTTGGTGAAGTGTAAAACAACATTCAGCTATAATTAGTAAATAATAAAGAAAATGCTATATCTTCAGTGAATTCAAGAAAAAGGAATATATTAAAGTATATCAAACAGGAGAAAGTTAAAAGTAACAGATTCATCAGATGAAATGTACTCTGCCAAAGTAGTTTAGTATTCATGCCCTGCCAAGATGTCAATAATGAGAAGAAGAAAGACTCAACAGCTTTCAGAACATATGAGTAGGGTTCTTCAGGTAAATAAGATTTGATTCTAAATCTTCCAGGTGACAAAGATGACCTTTGCATCCCCTGGAAATCACAACAGTTTTGTAGGAAATAATAAGCCGTTCAAGAAATTGTGTTCTTGAGGAACTGATCCCAGTTTTATTTATAGCAGTAATATAATGCCCAAGTTTTGACTTGGTGGAATTAGGCCTGTCTGGCATAAATGGGAGCCAGACCAAGACTGCCTATTACTTACAAGATAAGGATAAATAAGCTGGGTTGTGAATAGTGTAGCCCCAAAAGGATAGTGCATCTGTCAGATAATCAATGTGTGAAGAAAAGAAAGTTTCCTCCCGCTGTGCAGACTGAAATTTTTTTTCAAAGATCTCAACCCACATCCTGGCTAGAAAATCTTAAAGATTAATGAAAAATTTTATTTTTATGCAGAACATAGCAAGTTCAAAGAAAAGAAGGGGAGGGGGAAAAAAAAAGAAAAGAGAGAAGGATACACACTAAGCAATGCAGAGTAGAAAGAATCTTTGTGTAACATACCTGACCTAATGAGGCAGGTAAGAACAGAATCAAAGAATACATTCTGTATTTTTTTTTTTCTAAATGGTGGTGGGAATTTATAAGGAGAGTCCCATTACCTTGTGTTGATTCTGTTTACCAGAGTGAGCAGTAACTGAACTGTTCATACTTGTATACATATCCAGACCAAAATTTGTATGGGCATTGCTCTCTCGCATGGGATTTTCACGCCCAGACTAGGTGCCAAACCTAGATATTCCTGGCAGGAACTGACCTCTTAAAGAAGTAATTGATAGAAGGTAGCTAAGAGGTGTCTAAGCCACTCAGACTAGAAAAGTCAGGTAAAGCAAAAATTGGGATAATGGAGGAAGAGGTTTATACATAGGATGCAGCTGATGTTATTGCTTGTAGATGATGAACCAGAGCAAGATACATCCCTCCCTTTGAGATCTATGATACAGGCTTTTGGAGTTAGATATTTAAGCCATATTGACTAAGAGATCAGAGCAATAAACCTTTCACAATTTTTTCCCATCACATGCAAGTTTCTCCAGCATTTGACCCTGTTTCCAAGCTCAGTCTGTTACCTATTGCTGTTACCCCACCATATGCTTGTTCTTAGCTTGAAGATATATAGTACATGTAGTGTGTGCTTTGAGTAGACCTTCACAACCCTGATTTGGTGGGGTGTATTCCTATGTTTAACCTAACAATCTCATCTCACAAGGTTTGAATGGATTTTCTCTTGAGCTAGGAGCCTAAGCAGCTTGCTAATGAGGGACAACGAAGAACACAATCTCAAGTGAGGGAACAGCTGACCTTCCCAAGGTCATATGTAGAGGTTTATATCCACTAGCTAGTAACCATCAAAAATTCCGATTTCACTGCTTTGTCAGAACACAATCCTTTTATTCCTCAGAAAATTATTCCTGTTTATTAAAATTGACGCCTTGGATAAAACAATTTAACTCATAGTTCACTTTTTCACTCAAAGCCTCATTATGTAGTAATAACAATAATGATAATGAACGTTATGTAATGAGCAAGCACATTCAGAGATCTGATGCCAAAGCAAATGCAATGAAAGAGTTAAGGTAGTTCTTCAACTGCTCCACTTAAGGAAGCTAGTATTTTAATGGTCCCAACTCGGATTAGAAGTTAACACTTCATTAAGATGAATGGGCGATGTAGTTTGCACTTTTATTGTTGCTTCTGTGCTGTGTACCTTGTAGGCTTAGAGTACAAGACTGCATCATTACATAATATATAGGGAAGTCTCTTTGTAAAATAAATGACTAGTGACTATTTTTGATGAAACTGGTTCTGCAGAAAATATTTTGCCAATGTAAAGACCAAAATATCAAGGGATTCATGATCTTTTTGTACCCGCTCTTTTCCATTGTTAGGTTTCACAGCATAAGAAAAATATTGTTACTCATAATACAAATTTTATACATGTGCAGTCCTGTAAAAGTGCACTCAGTGAGACTTAACCTCTTCCCATATACAGAGGAAATCCAGATGTTTCCCTCATGGCCATATTTGCATTGATTATTAAAATGAGGAAAGATCTAAAGCCCACCTTCGAGGCAGAATCAGAGTTATGCTTTTAATAATAAAATCAAGTGCAAGTAGGCTTGATTCCTTTTCCTCTGTCTCCTGCATAAAAAAAACCAAAAAAAGAAAATCATATTGTATGTGTATAAATTATCTTTCATCAGTGAACCTTACATGTCTTTTTCCAAGGAGATTGGTACAATTCAAATTAAGCTGATGAAGAAATGCAGAGAATGGTTTGATAATTTGCCAATATTTGTCAAACAATATAGTTGCAGGTATTACTGTGTCAGCATAATGTGTTTGTATGACACTTCCCTGCCTCTGTTTTCGTTTCCTTGAAGCCATATAGATTTGAGATAAAGTAGGTAGAGCGAATTCCAGGCAAGTCACGATCCCTCTAAAATAAAGCTATAGATAAGAATAAATTTAACTGTCTTAGTAGTATATATGTAAATGTGTGTACATGCATATAGACAAATTCTGGCCTATTCATTTGCAATGAGAACATATATATTAACATAATTGAATTGAAAAAAATAGTGGAAATCGTGGAAACATTTTCTATGTATTTATCCTTCCCCTGTCTTAATGTCCTTTTATAATTTTAAGTGCCTTTTCAGTGAAATTACAGATGTTCACTTTAAATGGAGAGGCCTTTTAAATATCAGTGTCTTCATATTTACAGAAACAAAACTGGATCTGCAGTAATGCAGTATGCCAAAAATCCAATATTTAAGAGCCCACAGCATCCTTTTTCATTCAAAAGACAAAATTCCCATAGATGCCGTAAATTCTGTTACCGATTCACAGACTAATGGGACATAGCCTGCAGTGATTAATGCTAATTGCCAGCCAAGGCTTTGGAAAGGATTAGTGATTTTAGAGATCCAGCTTCGAAAAAACATCTGATAAAAGATTGATTTTCAGAAGAGGAACAGTCTCACCTTCCTGAAAATTAGACCTCTTTAAATTATCTCTGCTTTGACACTCCAGAATGAACACAAAATTATCAGCTACTTCTGGAAATCTTATTACACTATTTTCTATACGATATATATCTTTTCTGATTTCTCAAAAATCCATTTTGGTTGCTTCCTTTTTGAATCTATTCTGCTTTGAATCACAAACTTTTCCATGCTTCTGAACAGTTAAAATCAATAGACAATATTTTAATCCATTCATAGTTCCTAAGCATCTAAGGAAGACATTTGCACTGTAAAGAGCTTGATGCCTTCAACAAATTTATGTGAAAGTTCAGTAAGCACTGTATTAGTCTACTCATTTTCCAAACCAGCTGCAGGCTTGATTTGTTTCCAAGTAATTTAAGTGTACATTTCTTGTTTATGTGATAGAGTTGAAATGTTCTGTGACTTTGTTGCAACCAGGAATGCCTTAACAGCATAAACGTAAGTGGTTAGATTGTTTCTAAATAATTCTAAATGTTTATTTAAGAAAAAAAGTTTCATTATATTTTTAATCCATGCTATTGGGAATTTTGAAACAACTAATTAGTGCTGGAATACAAATTTAGTGAAATCAAATTAAATAAATATCAGATATATGGATAAATCTGCTAGCAAAGACGTGCTTTATATCAGTTTGTACTCTTATGTTTGCTATAAAACCTGTTTAAACAAATAAGTGAGAAAACAAAGACTAAATGAGTCAAAGAGAAAAATCCTCTAAGTACCAAGTTGTGAATTATGTACTACTAATCTCTCCATGGGTAAATGTGTTACCTTCTCTGCTGTAATGGACAAGCTCCCTTGTAGGTAAATACTGTCTCCCTTAAAAGAACAGTTCTAATAAAGAGCTAGATTTTCTGTCTATCAAGGAAATATGTTTTAAAGCCACTTTTATTGTTTCACAAAAAAGCCAGAAGACATTCAGCTGTCAAAACAATAACGGTATTTGCATACAGTTGTGGGTTTTTTTCCTCCCCCCACTCCCCATCTGACAAAGTATTGTGTGAATGGGAGAGGGAAAACCATACTGATGATGTCCAAGCTTGTGACTGTAAAATTTCTACTACCAAAGATATTTTAACTAGCTAGACTCCATTGATCTACATAGCAAAGCTTTGTCAACTGAAGCTTTTTTCTTAAATTGATTCTCCATCTTGTCTCCTCATTCTTTCGACAGCACACAGCAGGAAACTTTGTCTACATACAGAAAACAGGATCTTGCTGTAGGCATGGGTATAAAACAAAAAGGCAGTGATTAAAGAAAAAAAAATCAGACTGCTGTTACTATTTGATCTTAAAATTATTGATCTTGTCAATCAGTTACAGACAGAGAGTGCCCATTTAAATCTGTAATAACTATTAATGTTACCACAAAAATGCTGACCACTTGAAAAACCAAAGAAATCTATACGATAATGCAATGTGATGCTTATTTGGCTGTATAGCTATTCATAGTATGTGAGACTAAGTGCAAAATCCCACTTGACAAGATCATCTCTGAAATTTCTTTTGAAATTAATATGATATAAGAATATGAGGTTCACATGATAGAACCATATTTTGAAGACTTGGTTAACCAGGAACTTCAGATTGTTTGACTGCCAAAAGCATTATGTTATTAATATGTCTGATAAAAACTAATAACATTTTTTCTTAGAACTGACCAAACTCAAGCATTACACTAGCATACTGCTAAAAACCCATGGATTTAAACCAGCACTATGCTATCTTTGTCCTTTATGTGAAATTGTATGACTAATTATTCTTTCTTAAGATCTTGGAAATCTATTGTAGTTGTACCAATACCGCCTCTAAATAGATTTAATGTGTAAATATAATTGTTTGGGTTGTTTTTTTTTTTGGTTTTTTTTTTTTTTGGTTTTTTTTTTTTTTTTTTTTAAATCTTATGTCAAAATGAAGTGCACTTCAGTTGCTGGTCATATTAAAAGCCAAAATCATTTGGCTATTTGGAACAAAAAAAAACTCCAAAGACCTTGAATCCAGCTCAGTACATGCTTTAATTTGTAATCAAATGTCAACCACTAAAGCTTGTCAACTTAAGATAAGGTGGCTACTTTCAAAGGCAGCAACTGTTACACAAAAAGGCCTAAAATGAAACAGCTTATAACTATTTAGTAGAAATATTCATGTAATTTACAGTATTATCTTTCTCTATATATGTATAAAGAGGGAAAAGAACTTACTAACAATTTGATAATGTCTCTGGTAGAGGGAAGAAGATACAAATAGCATAGACAGCTGCACTTAATATAAACATATAGGAAGGTTCATTTACATAGAAAAGTAGGCATGTATTGCAGTTTTGTCAAGCCAAAGGTTATGGAACGCCTTTGCCCACCACTAATATATTCATAAATTAAATTTTATGAAATGCATTTTAAATGTACTTCATTGATCTTTCAAATTTATCATAAGCCTCTAGTTCATATTTCAGTGCCTGTCTAGTGTGTCACATGGTTTTGAAACCATGAGACTCATAGCGAAGGCTTTTTCTTTGTTTGAACTACCTTATTGGTTGAGTGGAAGGATTAAAGATAGACTAAAATGTCATTATGATGAAGTAATAAAACACACATTAGTGCTTCCTTCACTTTAAAATCTGTTTTTTAAGCACTTTCTTTTGTTAGAAGCCAGCGTGAAAGGTCATTAAGCACCTGGACATAAAAATATCAATTTACAATTTTTGATTCTTCCTAGATTAAAAAACAAAGAGTGGTGTAAAAAGAAAAATTAAGAATTGTATACAGAACTTATTGTTAATTGCTTATCTTTCCTTATATACAGCTCTCCCAATTATTTTAAAGTGACAGTTACTAAATACAATAACTTCATAACTCTACTTTTTGTCGTGGCATTTGAGCATTGAATTCACATTAAAAAAATAAAAATCTTAAGCACTTTTTTTGTACCTTTTATATTATGTAATAAGTGTTGAGCTTTCAGTGAATGAGGAGATATATGTGGAACTCTAGAATATTAAGTAAAATGTTTAAATAATATATCAATTTTAAAAAGAATAAAAGAATACACATATTATTCCATGGAACCTAAAAATATTTGGTTTTGTAAAATGGGGGAAAAAAATGTAAAAACTTGCTTCCACAGGTAAAAATACAAAGAAACAAAAGTGTTTCTAAGTATTTTTTCCTAATCAGAAAGGAACCTTTAGATCCTGGAATCCACTTCATAACATTGAAGACAAATACACAAAAATTTCTTTCATGTTCTTGTCAAATTATTTATTAAGAAATCATTCTTTCTTTGTTCTTTTAAGACAGTAGGACCTCACCCATCAGTCCTGAAGCATTCTCCAAGCCATTGAAATAATTCTTTTCTTTGAATTACTGGTTGTCATCATTGTAATATTTCTCTGCTGTCCTCCAGGACTTTGAAGCATGTCATGGATTAACATCAAGGTTTGGCATAGAAGAACTCTGCCTGAGTGGGAGGGAAGGGCTCTGTCCCTCCTAAAAGAAGTGAAAAAGTATGCATGGCTGTGTGCCACTTTAGTACTGAAAGTTCTCCCTAGCCACTCTACCACCCAGGAGAAAGCTGCTTGTGTAGATATGAGGAGATAGTTTTTCACAAAGCGCTCAAATGAAACAGTTATCTCTCCTCTCACTTGAGATCAAGTCCTGTCTACTTTGGAAGACACATGACACCGTAGCGGAGCAGCAAATGCTTTCCTTTGGAGCCAGAGCTGCTTCTTAAGGGGAAGCTGGAAGCAAAGTGAGGAATCAAGACCCTGATGAAGTTTGTATTTTCCTACATCGAGGAAGCTTACTATTTCTGGTGTGGAGACCTTTATGGTTCTACTACCCGATAGAACTGCAGAAGTGTCTGAATGTTGGATATTTCTATGTCTCAGTGTAGACTCTGTGTCAAGGACAGGAAATGCAGAAAGTTGATTACTTGCTGATTAATAACACTGACAAAAATAAAACCCCAAATGCTATGTCTCCCTCTGCAACTGTTATCTCCCATACTTTCCTAGGCCAACAATTTACCATTCATTTTTACTATGATGTATTCCATGTTCATGCTCTTTGTCAGGATTTTTCTTTTATATATATATATGTGTACGCGATAAACGAATTTGCTACTTTCACTTCAGCTTCCTTTAATGATTTTAAATAGGCTTTCCTTTTGCTGACTGCTTGCCCAGCTAAGAAGAATATTACCATTAATAGGCAACACATGAGCCAGATCCCTCCCTCTGGTCTTAGATCATAGGCAAGAGATCCAAGATGTCTCACCACTGGAGGAATGAATAGAACAATGTATTCCCTTACAAGACATAACACAGCAAAGAATGGAGAGTCAATCCCAAAACCAGGCCATGGGGAAAGGAATGACCCAGGCAATGAGCCCAACTCCAGTCATATAGTAATTGCCACGAGAAAGCTTCATAATTCTCTTCCTGTCTCAATCTCTTCCCGACAAGAAAACTCTACCTGCCATAGGCAGTCAGGGAGCCCTTCTGAAAACTAGAAGCCCTACACAGTACATCTGCTATGCAGATAAGCTTCCCCAACTCCACTGCAAGCAGAGTCAGTTCTTATGTGATTAACTTGGAGGTGGGACAAGATGTTAATGTGGAAGGTGAGGGCACCTGGTGGTGACCTCTTAATCAGTTCCCACCCAAGGCTGGCCAGACCCTGGGTGAAAACCAACCAGGAGGGTCTTTCTTGCCTGGTTGTGGTTATCATTCATATCCCAATCCTCAATGAGAGATGGGGGTTTAAACCCCAACACTTCAGCTTTGTCCTTATTTCACAAGATCTGAAAACTTCAAATCATGTTTACTACTGGATATAAAAAATGAGGTATACTTTAGATTTTCAGAAATTTTTCTTAATGAGACCTTAAGGCAGATTTTCAGATTAAGCAAATTCCATTCTGATCTGACACAGACTTAATGTTGGTGTCTGATGTGCAGACGTGTATTTGTCCCCTCAAGTCCTCTGTTGTTCATGCACATACTTGTGCATCTGAGATGGAATGAAAGCATCTTGACACAGCAGATAGCAATTAAACCATTTAATACCTTTCAAAATTATTGTAACAAAAAAAAAAAAAAAATCAGTAGTGCTAAGCAAGAGAGCTATAAGTTTAGGTTTCCAATAAAACAGTTTCTTTAATCCTTAAAGAACAACAATTGTATTTTCACAATACAAGTCCATGAAAACCCTCCACTGGTTATGCAGAATTTTTGTGTTGGTCAAACCTCAGAAGATAGCCACAGTCAATATGGAACTTTGGGCAAGAGGAAAGCCTGAGTGCTTGCTTGGTTACAGAGCTTTGTTCACCCTATCATCAGTTCTTCAGGGAGAGGGGAGATGAGTCTTGTCCTGATGCTGGATACCAGAGATTGTGTGGGTGCTTTTGAACTAAACTTCATGACTCTCTGCTTCACCCATTCACAGCCAGCAAAAGACAGCAAACAGGAAAAAAACCAAAAACATTAACACGCATGGTTCTTCATTTGTCCATTGTGCAGGAGGCATAAAACAGGATTGGACTTCCAGTAGCATTATGGACACATTTAACACTCCTGTTCATCAGCCTGCTCTGAAATCTCCCCCACTGGAGAATATAGGAAGGTTTTTTTGCAGTAACCTCCAAGTTTTGATTCTTAAAGTGACAAGTCCTCATATTCTGCCTTTGAAACAGACAGCTATAATTTGATCCCTAGATAAAACCCCAGAATACTGCTAATTACTTCTATTGAAATTTAGTACAGTTGAGACACAGCCCACTGATCCAGAATCATGTCCTCTGCCACTACAGTCAACTTGATTTCCATGACAAGCTCTCTTGGCTCTGTAGAAGTTGATGGCTGCCCTCTAGTGGCAAAGATTTCTGCTGACACATTGCAGAAGATGCAAACGTTAATAAATAGTCTTGTAGATCAATACATAACAAGAGGTTTGGATCTAATATAGATAAAGAATCTTAAGATAACGAATACAAGCACTGGGCTTGGAGGCATTAGAAAAAGAAGCATTCCAGGTTGAACAGACATGCCATCGTCAGTCACAGCAGTTTTATAAGGTAAATTTTTGTTTGATCAGAAGTTTTTTTTTTTTAATTTCTGTTATCTGAACAACTGAACAGCTGAACAGCTTGTGATCACTATAACATGACCAGAATGAGAACTCAGCAAAGAAGTTCACTTTCTGCTGAAAGAATCCAACTTTCATCCACTCAATGACACAAAACATTATTTACAATATTCCTGTGTGTATGTAAATGTGTATGTGTACACCTTTAAATAGTAACAAAGTCATGTTTTCATAATTTACTAGGTGAAATCACAAGCTAAATCGGTGGGCCAGTTGTGGAGCTCGTTTTTGGAACAGTGTAGACAATATCGAATGCTAGAAACATTAGCAGAAATCATGAATGACTATACTGAGAATTAATACAGAAGTATATTGAATGTTTACTTCAGTGTATTTTTTTGTGTTAACTATGAGATAGCCCATAGAATATAATGATGTGATTTAGAGCAAATATATTAAATAATATTCTGTGTAAACTCTTTGATTCTAATGACTCCGAAAGAAGCTAAAATCTCATCTACAGGAAAACTGCAGGGAAAAATGATCACATTCCTATATGAGGATGCATCACAGAATAAAAGAATTGAGGATAAAACATAGGTTTTCTCTTTCTTTCCATTGTCTATGAGAATATGGGTTTATATTTCTGAGATACTGCCCATCTCCTGTCTTTCACTGATAATTACTTTTTTTAAAAAAAAGTAATCACTTATGTTCTGAAATTCTTGTCTTCCTTAACTGATATCCTAAACTCTGATACTGCCAGAGTAATGCGACTTTACCTACTTTACACTCACTTATCCACAGTAAGTATTTACCTCTTTCCTGTTCAGCGAGCTTATTCCTCTGTGCCATCATTCTTGTTGTGAATCTGCTATGAAGACTGACATCATGGACTTTTACAATCTGTAAAGCTTTCCATCCTCAATTTGCTCAAATTCTGATACCAGTCATGAAATTCAATTCTTCAATTCAAGTTAGCATCTCATAAAGTAGTGAGGCCTTACTCCAGTCTTTCACACTGGAAGTCGTATTGACTCTCACTCAGGAATAACTGCTGTTTAGGAAAGCCATTAAGCTTGTGTACAAATCACATTGTAATGCCATATTGTCAAAGAATATGGCAGTGTATAACAAAGATAGTAATCTATCCAAATTAATATGCCAAACTGACTCTGCCAGATTTGCTGTCTGTAGTTAGGAAAATGCATAGGGAAAAGATATCCATATTGGAAAAAAGTGTTTACCACATGCTGAAGAGTGGGATTTAAACAAATTAGACAAGTATTACCAAATTTTAGATATTTCCTGAAGTAGGACTCAAAAGAAAATAAACATAACTACCCTTTCCTCTGTCCTGGTATACATACTTTTTCTCCTTACTTAAATGACAGTTTAAGTTCTGCAGTAGATGTTTCACTACTGAAAAGTTTTGCTTCAGCACTGCAAAATATTTCTGAGAAGTGAGTTTCTACATTTGGCAAAGTTATAATACTGACTTATTTAATTTTTTAATATAGGAAGAATATAGCAACTTTTTATTGTGAGAAATCATAAGAACTGTCTGGAATGCAACATTTTAATATAGATAAAATTCATGGACCAGTCTGGCATTGCACCTGAATAAATGGTAAGTGGATTATTTTACACATCTTCATATAATAAGGAACCTTTCACATAAAAAAAACTGTGCTTTTGAGAGACATCTCCAGCTACTGTCTTGTACTTATGGGAGATGTTGAAAACTGTAGCAATTTTGTAACTGTTTCCCTGAAGCTGGCTAACGAGAAATACTGGAAAATCCATAAAGGTGAAAACTTCTCTAGCCTTGAATAAAACACCTCATTTCTTGGTACGCACTCTCAGTGGATCTCACTGCTTTACTCCAAGCTTATTATAAACCTGTTGGTTTATTCAAAGGAAGAGAGTTGTTTTTCTTTGTTATCCACAGGTTTTGATAAGACTCTTAGAGGACACAAGTGTCTATATTGTTGTCATGCCCTTTAACATTAAACTGTGAAAAAAACATGTATTCATGAAGTGATTGTAATATCCATTTCAGCATTTCATACTAAACCAAACATTTTTACACAGTGATCACTTACTTTTCATCTCTATCCAATTTATTTTAGGTGATAGGTTTCCAAACCATCCCCCATTTACTTCATAAATATTGTTAAAATATTTATTAATTATTTGTTGTGGCAAAAGTGATGGGTTTGCCTACATAAAGGCTGACAGTCCCTCTAAATGTAGCTTCTCCCTTTGTTGTTAAGATTGTCCAAGGGATCTGGGTAGCTTCAGCATACAAAGGCATTGTCACCGTTGTAGATCTGATCTACTTTAGAAAGATTTTAAGTATTCTCCTGCTGTTGACATCAGGATGTGCAGTGCTCATCTGGAGAGAGCTGAACTACTTTCACAGGACAGAAAATCCTGGTTTGATATTGGACTTTGGGCTAACATTCAATGCCAAATCAACTATATCCTATGTCCTTCCCTTACTGGTCTTTTCTAAGCATCTTCTCATCTTGCTATGCCTTTGCTTTCCATAAATCATAGAAAAGATCTTTATAGAAGGAAACTAAATCCAAGCCACCCTTTATGTACTCATAAGGTACATCCTTTGTAAACATACACAGTGCTTAAAATCTTTCTGAACGGTGATGGGGAATACATTCATCTGACTTTCATTACCTTCCAGAAGTTAATGACCCTGTTTCTCATTAAAATACTTCCATGAAAGCATTTTGAGATCCAGGCATCTTAGTTCTGTTCATTTCACTGAACTTCTATACTTTATTTTGCTTTATTTAATAAATGCTGGACCAGAAAGCAATACCATATTGAGTTACACCAGTTCTCTTGCCTTAGATCCATCTTAGAGTTTTCTCTGATAAAGTTTCCAAGTAATAAAATTTGGATCCAGCTGCTGAGTTCTTTAAATAAGTACGTTTTATCATCTTTAGTCTTACCAAAATAATGAAAGCAAGTCCACGGTTAATGTAACAGTTGATTTCAAAACTATGTAAACTGTCTTATATAAGTCTTCTGTTGACCACTTGCCCAACATAAAATGATATTACCATTAACAGGCAGACCAGCAACCAAACTCCTCCCTCCAATCCCACATAGTACACCAGAGATCAAAGTGCCAGACATCCAGAGGGAGGAACAAATCAATGCACTCACTCACTCACTGTGAAGGATGCAAAGGAGCAAGCAAACCGGCCAAGGAGCCAAGCCATGGGAGATGACAGCAGCCAGGCCATGAGCCCAATTATACAGAAGGGACTCAGACAGCTTCACAATCTGGCTCTGACTCCCTGAGAACTCCACTTGTTGTGAAGAGTCAGGAAGCTCTTCCAATAGCCAAAACCCTCACACAGCACAGGCAGATCTCTCAACCCCACTGCAAGCAGAGTCAGCTCTTACACAGGTGGCTTCTTGCCCCACCTCCAAGGTAATGTGGACAGTGAGGGCACCTGGTGGTGATCTCCTAATCAGTTCCCACCCAAGGCTGGCCAGACCTCATGTGAAAAGTAATTAGGAATGTGTTTTTCTTGCCTCATTGTGGACATCATTCATATGCCAAACCTCATTCAGGGCTGGGGGTTTAAACCCCAGCTCTTCAATAAAAGATCAATGTATTTCACTTACAGTTTTATCAATATCTGCCTGTGGAAACCATGGTGATGCCAGATACAGGTCAAGCTGTGCAAGATATATGTAGTCACTTTCTGCCACTGAAGCAGAGGTGTGCTGTCCACTCCAGTGTTAGTCTTCCACGCTCCTCCATGGCATTTATCTGACGCTCCCTGCAGTGACCCTGTTCTGCTACTGGACACTCCAGTAAACACAAACAAGCAGGTTTCCAGTGGGTTAGTGATCTGTGTTGTATTGAGCTGAACAGTGAGCTCATTATGAAGGGTCTGGTGAGCACCAGAATCACCAAAAAGCAAGGCAGCTTGAAGTGCAAGGGCAGTGGGAGCCAGAGAAGAGGAACAAGGCTTTTCCCTTTCAGGGGGTGTAAGATGTTTGCCATCTAAACATAACTTAACTTTAAAGGTTCCTAATGATAAGTAATTTTTATATGCCAGATTGTTTCACTGCAGTTTCATTGTTTTGTGATTTTTTTGTTTGTTTGTTTGGTGTTTTTCATCTGTTTCTTTGATAATTTGGGCTGCTATGTGTAAATTTTATAAGAAAAAGCTATTTCATCAAGGCTAAATTTTTTCATTTAAATAAGTAACTTTTGGTGAAAAACTATAGAAACTAGAGAGGATTGGTTGGAACATCACTCCGGTATACCCAAAACAAGGCAATAGCAAGACAAGGGTGAGAGGATCACTGTACTGTTGAGTAGTATAACAATAACACTACATTAGGACCTTCATATCCCCTGCTGTAACACCATGCACATTCAGCAGACATTTTGATGTAGTGCCATTCTCCAGATCTCACTTTCTTCCTGAGCATAGAGAAAGCAAATTATAAAATCTCAGCAATCACTGGGAAACAGCTCTTAAGTTAGATCTTTCTCAAAGGACTGTCACTTAGTTTGTACCACAAGTAGAACTGTAACCCAGCTAATCTCTCGGTGCTACAGAGATATGAATGTTTAATCACTATGATCAACACTGAAAACATAACATTTTGAAGTATTAGGTGTTTTGTATATAGACTGTCTTTCTAATGGAGTGTCTAAATTTCGTTCTTTGCCTTGGACCTTGATTCTGCAAGGTTGTGTAGTTTTTCTGAAATAAAGTAAATTTCCAGTAATTTCTTCTGATGTTGTCATCAGCATCAGTTAGTAACACCTGGTTAGATGTGTTACATAACATCTCTTCCAACCAACTAAGCCCATCTACAGAGCAATTTTTCAGTAGAGCTACATTGAGTTGTGTCCCAGAGATGTTTAGACCAATCCTGCCATTTCAGAAGTGTCCCATAAAGTCTACTGATGCATCATATCTACTTTTGCATTGACCTGTTTATCTTAGCACTTCAACAAGCAGGGAGACTTCTGCTGCCATCAGCATGAGCACTTTTGTGTTTTTCCATGCTGGAAAGACATTTGGAAGAATTTAATACTGAAAAAACAGTGGATGACTCTCTGAAGAGTACATTCACAGGAGTGGTGCCTATTGTAGAGAGGAGCTAATATTAAAAATTTCTGTGGAGGAAAAACTGGAGATAGAGAAATTACAGCTATACCACTTGGAGAAGGGCAAAGAAGATCAATGTGTTTATTATCAATAAATCAATTTGCTAATCCAGGTGGAATTCTGCAGCTGTAGGATGTAGAGGGTAAAAGGAGGTGAGCAGATTGCTTTTTTTTTTTTTTTTTTTTTTTTTTTAATAAGAGGAAATCTATATCCTAATCAAACATCAGATGGGAGATGATGAGTAAAAAAGAGAATCTACATAATGTATGGTTCTAAATTGGTTTCCTAAAATACCCATGCTAATGATGAAGGAACTCATTTGAAATTAGTGTATATTGGCATCGTTTAATATAACTGCCATAACTTAACTTGCACCAGCTGGAAAATTGGCTTAGCATATCCAAAGATAACACTAGGATAGAATTGCCGTTTTCCTCAGTCATGCTTGTTCCATACTGATAATACTAAATTTATATAAGTTTTAAGTAAAATCAAGCTCACAATGAGGATAGTTTGGAAAGGCAGACAAGGCTAATGAAGCTCTTCTTAGCCTGGGCTACAAAAAAGGCCTTCCTCTGCCTCTGCTAAAGAGCTGAGTATCCTCACTAGCAGGATAACTCTAAGCTATTGCAGCTGAAGAGCTCACATTAACATGAAGTAATTAATGCCCACTTCAGCATATCATCATGCTCCTATTGCTATATTGTTTAAAGTATCCAGCCCAGACACATCATATACATGCTTTTGAATCATTTGAGTTAAATAAAGCTCCTCTGGTAAAAGAGTTTGCAACATGGTTCTTACGTTTTGCAGAAAACATTTTGGAAGAGGCCACAACAATAATCATTAAATACATGCAACGTTCTTTGTGTTCTATATATAACTGAAACATTCTTATTAATTTATCAAAACATTGTGTTTATTAAAGATGTAACTAGATAATTAATGTTGAACTCATTGCATATATGCAATACTAAAAAAAAAAAAAAAGCCAACCTTTAAAAAAACTCTAGGGAAGCACTTTTTTTTTTTTTTCCTCATGAGCATTCCCAGGCTTGTACATAAAGAATCAGATTGTCTTTGATAGTATGTGGGGTAGTGGAATAAAGATGGAGAAATTGTCATAATCCTTCTTTGGTTTTTAAATGATAAATAAAACACAAAAATTAAAGTATAACAGCAGATGTGATGGACGCAATGTCTTAACTTTTCTGTTCTTAAATTAATTATTCATTTCTGAGGAAACCTTTTAAATATTCTTGTATAACTGGAATATATTGGTTAAAAACCTTCTGTAAACTAGAAAGTAATTTCTTCATGCATTGGGCAATTTAAAGTTGTTTTCCAAACTGGTTAGTTCAATTCATGTTCGTGTATAATTTGTGTGATATAAACTGCTTTGCATTTGCCATATGAATTACATTTTTAGAGGGTCTTCCTCTTCAGCTGTCATCCTCTAAGTATCTACTGGTACAGTATGCTCACTCAAGAATGAATTTTTAATTTAACAAGGGATAAAACAGACAATTTTACATTGGTGGAAAAAGCAACAAAATGGCCTGTCAAATCCATTTCCTGAAATGTACAATCATGTAGCATATCTGGAAAAATATACTAATTAATTTATTACAATCAATCCTACAAAGTTTTTTAAAGAAAATACTTTCTGTAGTGTAATTACTAAATTCTCACTTCTATCATTTTCACATTTCAATATAAATGGATCATAGATAATTTGGAGATAATCAGTGCTGAAAAATCATTCTACTTATTAAAGGGACAATGTGAAATATGATTAACATTCAAAAGGACAAAGCCAAAATCAGATTGTCCATTCCCTTCATCTAGACTAACAGCTAAATAAGTGAATTATTTGAACTGATCATCTGCAATATATATTTACATTCACTCATACAATGTAAACTAAAAGCTGAATCTGTGCCCCGAGTGTGCAGGTATTCTGTCAAGGTTCTTGCTTTCTCTTGCATAAAAATGATTACCTTTAACACATCTTCCATTTTAAATAATGTTGAGATATCTGGTTTTTGCATCCTGATGTTCAGTTATTTAAAACATTTTCTTAAGTACCAGAATACAATATCAGTTGGTTGGCTTTTTTTTTTTTTTCTTTTTTTTTATTTTTTAATTCCAAGTTATATTTATTGGTCATGAAAGATTCAAGGTGGTTATTATAGGAAACCTAATACTCTCTCACAATACAGGTATCACAGTCAGTTTGGATTGTCCTTCATAGCCAGGGTGCACAAAATACCCAGTTCCCAAGCTACCTTGACAACAGGTAATAAAAGTGATCATCTCAGCTTGGATGCTCTTGATCAGATCACGTACCCAAGTATATAAAAAGTTGTATCTGATTGTTTTTCAGTGCCATCCTGATATCTTTTACCCTTTCCAAGTAACTGAAGACAACAATTCATACTACTTTGGCCTCTTCCCTGAGGCAGCCCTTGTTTTAATACATTAGTAGGTGAAGAACAGGAAGCAATTATTGTACATGCTCTCATGGTTATAGTGGAAAATATTTTGCTTTTTATATATGCTGGATTTTGACCACAGTAGTGGAGGGTCCATATCACCTTGCTGCTACTACTGAGATTTATAATGTCCACAGCATAATACACAGAGAATATATTATCACAGAATGTTAGGGGTTGGAAGGGACCTCCAGAGATCATCGAATCCAACCCCCCTGCCAGAGCAGGACCATCTAGTCTAGGGCAGGTCACACAGGAATGCATTATTTTCACTTCATTAAGTTTAGAATTTTCTTATTTGTTCTTAAACTTTGTTTGAATTTGTCTAGAACCTGTAATTTAAAGTTGTAGCCTTGGGCCAAGTTTCCAGATACTCGGAATTGTTACTGACATCAGCAATGTTATGACAATTTACACTGACCAAGGGTCTATTTTTTAAAAATTACTGGGAAGTTAAGGACAATAATTAAAATTTACATATGAAGAAATAAATTTTTCTTTGGAATCATTTGTTGCTAACTGATATGGGCAAAACCAGATAGAGTCCCATCTTGAGTGCAGCCAGAATAGAAATCACCAAAGACATGTGTTGATGGCTTGAATAGATGAATGATATTGCTGCTAATAGGGAACCTGAAGTCTTAATTGGTTTGCTGTAAACATTACAAACATGTTTGCATGCTTCCATTCACTTTGTGTGCTGTGTATTAGATAGATGGTATACACACTAATAGCTGCAATTTAATTACAAAAAGTCTGTTCTATATTCATTTTCACTTGTGTCATCCCATTATGTTGGCTATGAAGCATCGCAGGGTTCAATACAGCGTGTATCACAATGTCGGAGAGATAATGCCACACAATGGCTCAATTTTGGTTGTAAGGATTTTCATCCAGATTGGAATCAATGTTGTAAATGGTTATTAAATCCACACATTCTGGCTAACTGAAACAAAGTGAAAGATGTGAGGAAGAACATTCTTTTTTATTACAAAGAACAATTGCAATGACTACCAAAATTGTTCACCACTGGTGAATCCATCAATATGAACAAGCATATCAAATCTCACAGGACTGAGGACCCTGCCTACAGGCTGCCTTCTGAGGCTTAGTGAATTCACAGTATGAACAAATTGATTCAGCCATTCCAATTACTCAATTAAGTACAGCTGCCAAACAAGTGACTGGAGCAATACTCCAGGCTGCAGAGTGCAGGTTTGCTTCCTCCTTGTTTGCTACCAGGGACTGTCCACAGACTTTGAATATGTCATTGCACTTTACTTTTTATACTTCTGTGGAATACAATTTCCAACAAGCAAAACCTGCTTGAATAAGGAATATGATTAGCACTTTCTCAAGGGTTAGAAAAGTATATGGCATTTGGATTCTGCTTTCTGCAAGTGGATTTGCTAAGGGATATTAAAGAAAAAGGGTGATGGGATGACCTAAAGGTCTGTGAGACAGGTTTGAGAATAAGAGTTCCAAATATTTCATTGCTTTATATGGTTCCTAAGACTTTCTAGGATAAAGTATTTGGAAAGAGAGGACTTTCTTAAGCACGTTCATATGAAACTCCTTACATTAAGGTAAACAACACACTTGCCTGGAACCTCAGAAGGAACACATGGATTCTAGAATGGAAAACTTAATACAGCAGATATTGGGGTGAATGTTTTGGGCATGAAGCAGATTAGAAACTGATGACTTACTGAAAATAAATCTGTAATACAGCTGAGGGTTACATGAAGCTGTAAACCTCTAGGACAAGTTTATGAGTAGCATAAACATCATTCAGTGAGAAAGATGGTATTAGCCTTTTGTTATAAAATGAAAAGGGTTAAATAAGGCATGAATAAGTAATCTATTTAAAATAAAAATTATTTAAAAATACTATTTTAAAAAAGTAAAATCTATTTAGCCTGGCCCTGATTATTCTGAATATGCATTCCTGATAATTAATATTGCTAATTTCACAGCTAAAATTGGATATGGAACGCTATTTATTGAATAGCTGATTAGAAGACTGTTTTACAACAAATAGTTCTTAATCCACCTTTCAGTTTTATAGATAATCTCCTACCCTTACAATCTTACAGAAGGAAAAAAAAAGAAAAAAAAGAAAAACAAAACAAAACAAATCTTACAACCAACATTTTTACAAATGTCCCCTCAAGGTCTCAGGACTATTTACTACTCTTCATTCACCTCTTCATAGTGGCATGTAATTAAACAGTGCTTCTGACTTTCAGTATCATATTGAATTTAGAATACAAATCTCTTAGTAAAATGAAGATTGTTCATGCTGCGAGTTTTAGGGACTCTAATTTCAATGAAATGCTTTGTGAAACGTGGATGTTATATGAGCAGGATAAAACAACTGAGGAATCTTGTTATTTGCAAAATTACTTCTTTTCTGTTAAATTGGGAAAACAGCAAGCATAATAAAGTAAAAGGGAAGGGGACTATCAATGATTCCCTTCAGGGCAGTCTGCCAGACAGCCTTGGCCAGATTTCCACAGTACTACCTTCAGATTTTATTAAATTAAAATAAAACCTGTGATCTTGGCTTTCACTGGCACAGTCAAATGCATAGTTTTTTACTTAGTTCCAAAATCAGCCTTGCATTTCCAGCCAGCATTAATATTTCACAATGTAATACACATAGTTCTGTGGCATTTTTTATGTATCTGGCAAACAGTTACTGAAAAATATTCTGCTAAAAGTTAAAAAAAAAGTGTTACTAACTATTTTATCGTGTCAGCTCCTTTTCATTTTTTTTCCATCAGAAACAAAAGCATTTTGAAATGTAAACCTAGGAATCAAAGAAATCAGAAATGGAAAAGTCCCATTAGATCAACTAATCCAATCCTCTAGTAGCACAAAATTGTTCCCCATAATACATTTTCCAACAGTTTTGTTCAGTCAGTTTTCAGATACTTGGGAACATGCTTTTTGAAAGCTACATGAGTAGATTTCAACTGGACCCAACATCACTTCTAAGGTCATCTAGGAAGAAGTGCAGCTGTGTGCTCACCCTCATTTCCCCCCTGAGATTTTACTATTTAGAAAGCTAAAGTAATGCAAACCAGAGCTACTTCACATGTTGATGTGAGCATCTTTATCAACTAGTTCTACTGCTGCTGTCAGAGACTGCAGCTGTGAATCTGGTCTAGAGGACTCCTGTGTGGGTCCTGAGAGACAAAAGCTCCTACTAGATAGATGCTACAATCAGTCACAGTGCAGTCTGACACAGATCTTATCAACATGAAAATCCAGCAGATGTCAAGGATTTATATTATTACTTGCCTCTCCCTGTCAAGGTCTTGGACAGCCATTGGTAAGAATGGCAGCATCAGAGGAACATGACTGGCCTGGAGGAGCAGTAGTTGACAAGCTGTAGCACTGAATTAGTCTTTCCAAGGGAAACATCTGAGACATTCCAATTTTATCCCAGTAATGCCAGACAACCTAAATTATATGGCTTTATCAAACATCTGCAGAAAGCTCTTCCTCACATTTCTGCTCAAACAGGTAGAGACATGCCTGCTATCCAAAGGACAGAGGACCACAGAGCCAAATTTGTGAAGACAAGAAGGAAACATCTTTCTCTTGTGTAGATCAAGGAAACAGGAAGCCTAACAGATAGATTAGCTTGAAAATCTGGAGATGTTACTGTTATTGCTCTCTGCTTCTCTTGAATATCTTATGTCTGTCTAACTGTTCTTAAATGTGAGCTGCTCATGAGACACTCGAGAAGTTTCTTTTCCTCTATGGCAAAAGTACTTAGTAAAGGTATTTTCTGACCAGAAATTGCTTGCACAATTTCACATGTTTTCCACCAATTTAACCAAGAGGTATATTTCAACCAGTCACAACAGATATATCTTACATCCAAGTTCCAAGATTATTTTTTAAAACCATAGAATCATAGAATCATTTAGGTTGGAAGGGACCTCCAAGATCATCAAGTCCAACCATTGAGCCATTAGGGCTCTAAAGTCCTCTGCTAAAACAGATCAGAATCCGTCAGGGTTGGAAGGGACCACAAGGATCACCCAGTTCCAGCCCCTGTGCCATGAGCAGGGACACCTCCCATTAGATCAGGCTCCACAGAGCCTCATCCAGCCTGGCCTTAAAGACCCCCAGGGATGGGGCCTCAACCACCTCCCTGGGCAACCCATTCCAGGGTCTCACCACTCTCATGGGGAAGAACTTCCTCATATCCAGCCTGAATCTGCCCACTTCCAGCTTTGCCTCATTCCCTCTAGTTCTATTGTTACTCAATATCCTAAAAAGTCCCTCCCCAGCTTTCTTGTAGGCCCCCCTAAGATACTGGAAGGCCAAAATAAGGTCACCGCGGAGCCTTCTCTTCTCCAGACTGAACAGCCCCAACTCTCTCAGTCTGTCCTCATAAAATCTTTGAGTAAAGCCCAAAAGAGACATGATCGCTCAAATAAACAAAAGTTGATCAGCTCCTCTGTTCCATATTTTTATGTTGTGGTGGAATTCAGAATAAATATGAAAGAATTTTTGGGTATCTCCAGAGGAGCTCTGTTTTTCAGGATAATTACCTAACGCTGCTTTACTCCAGGATGCACAAAACAGGATGAGCATGACAGATTTTGTGGGGCCACAAGATCACACTTGGATACGTTTTTCTAACAGGTCTTGAACAGGACAGAGACCTGTCTCTAACAGCACAGAAGTGTCTTCTGTCCTCATTCTTGTGCAGTTGGGATGAACTAGGTCTCAAAGACAAAAGAAGCCAATATTTTAGTTCATGCTGGCACACTTTCTGTGCAAATTGAAGGTTAATCAAATCCTGAGGACGACCCCTGATAAAGAGAGTAAACATACTTACCCTGTGTTTGTCTTTTGACATCTTCTGAGCACCTTTCACCCTGAAAATCATGACTTCTAACATCATTGTACACTTTTGATCTTAGCTACTGACCCTGGAAAAAAAGATCTGTTAAGTGTGCTAGTGACAGGTATCTAGGGAATTTCAAGAGACTAGTTCACAGTCCTAAGGACCTTAGGTATTATCCCTGGAGATACATTATCTCTGTCAGTGTTTCATTCCTGCCTTCAGCCTTCTTTAACACCATAAATTACAAATACTACTATACAAATAAATCAATATACATATTATATTCCATACAAAATAATATAGCGATTATCCTTATTCTCAACATTGCACCTCATGCATATAAGCGTAATCAACATTTCACTAGTCAGAAATCAATATATTATGGAAAAAATATAGGCATTCTTTTCAATTTGTATGTGCTGCATCTGTTACGAAAGCAGATGATTATATTTGCACTTGAGAATACATGTGCTTTTATTTTGTGGTAGAGATCCTATTTATTTCATTTCAGATTCACTGCAGAAACTTAACATGCAAGTGAATAGCTTAGCATCAGTGGGGAGATGTTAAGATTATTTAGCTGTGGAGATTTATGCAAACTGTTTATGGAAATGTGGAAAATAATTTTCACCACTAAAGGTCTTCATAAGTATTTTCCTAAAAAGCATGCCCTGGACTTTGTTTATTTCCAGGTATGATGTGAAACCTCTATATGAAGCCTTGAATTTTTTGAGCTACATTCTATAAACAAATTTAAACTGAGAAGTCCTTCAACTATCTACAACAGCTGCTGCTGTTTCAGAATTTCTGAACAATGGCTATAGTCTTGTTCACAGTTCATTTTACTGTTCCTGAGGGGAAAACAGAATTCACAAAATGTACCCAGCACGGATTCTCCCTTGTGCGAAGAATTCACTTCAAGAATAAGAAACAAGACTGTGGACATATTATCATCCAATTATCCACAATCCACTATTTTGAACTTTTGAATTCCCATTGACTTCAGTAATTACTTGCAGTTCTATTTTAGAAACAGGACTTTGAACTATAAGAATGCAAAATACAGTCCACTCCATGAAAAGTTTATTTTAATAAAAAGTATTCACATAAAAGCACTTTCAAAATACTAAGCTAAATGATGAGCAGAGGTGCCAAAACGGGTTGATAAATCCTTCAATCATTTCTGTATCTTTTCCAGCAGTTTTCAACTCATACTTGAATTTCTTGCCTTTCAGCATAATGGACATAGGGGTTTTTTTTGTGTGTGTGTGAATAACACAATTACCAGCTGAATCTTAACAAGAAATGCTCATTAAATCTCAATCTCATATAAGAAGGCATTTCCAGAGCAAACTTACTTCCATAGCATTTTAGGCTGGCATGTGAGAAAGTAGGCAACAAAATTCTTTCATCTTCTCTTAATTGTTTTAAAAACTATTATATAATCCAGTGTGTCAACCAAATTATTTTCGTGGTTGGTTGTTCTGTTTTGTTATGTTTTTAAAGAAGTGCAGCTTGAATTTTTGGCCCTCACATGTGGCTCCATTTTTTTTTTTTTTTTATTGAAACTGATAGAGCTCAGATACACTGCTGGCATTCTGAGGTACAAGATTTGAAGTATAGTTGCTCAGATTCCTGCCACTGAATGAATTCTAGAAAAAAACCCCTGTTGTTTCTTTGAGACTGCTGACTTAAACAGTCTAGTAGAAAAAAGTTAAATACCATGCAGACAGAAATGATGTCCCTAGACTGAAATAATTTATTTCTGAATTTGGAGCTTGGCCAAGCAAAAGATAAATACAAGCAGGTTAAGATGTTTGCTTATTCTATGTCAATAAATAAGATTCTCCCAGATTAAGTTTCTACTGTCTAAATTATCTGTTTGCTAACATATTCTCAGATGGAACACAAATAAGGTCTTCTTTGTTCAGTTTTTAAAAGGTAAGGTAGTGTGTTTAACTTTTTTTGCTGTATTTCTTCAGCAAATTCAGCAAATGATGATGACAAAAAGAATGCATAACTAACCTCCCAAATTGTTTGTAGTTCAGGTTGTCTTTCATTAAACTTACTCATCTACCATGTCTAGAAGAAGGCAATTGGCCTCAACTGAAAAAAAAAATAAAAATTAAAAAAAAAAAATAAATCAAAAACCAGTTCTGTAAACATACAAGACCAAAAAGAGGCTGGAATACTAATGAAAATGCACTGTTGTCTCATGGTGCTTTCTACACTGTTTGATCATTTTAATGTAAAATTTGCATAGAAACCAACATACTACGGGATGCCTTCATCATCAAAACCAATTGCAAACTTTGGCTGAGTTTTCACTGTCTGCAAGGATGGAAATCATTTGTCTTGTGGTTCTCTGTAACTAGCATATTTATGTGAGGATGTAAGTCTCCATCTGTGCAGTGTTAGGGTCTATACTGCCTTATGTTTCCCATATTTCTCTGTGTTTCTAAGTGAACTTAAAGTAATTATGGACTGATCCTATGAAAACCATTCATATCAATGTGATGACCACACTTCTTCCCTAAGGCAGGACACCTACTGAATCATACTATTACTTTAGAATATGCCTATTACCTCTGTTTGGGATGACCTAAGAGAATGATTGCCAGAAAAAGAGAAGCAATTTTCCAGTTTTCTCTTCTTGCAACTGAGTATTTTTTCTGTAGGTAAGCAGAAAATGTAAAATAACACCAATTTTTCTTCTAATTTACTAGTCAATCTTGTTCAGTTTGTGGAACATTCATTCAGTATATACCATTTAAGACAAAGCAAATCTATGTTTGCTGTTGCTCCCTTCACACTGTTACATTTTTATTGATTGCATAGTGACAATTAAATTATTGTGTTTTAAGCCACAGTAGGCACATTTATTTCCCCCTATTCTCTTTTCTCCACCTCTGCCTCTCTCTCTCCTCCCCTCCTTTTTAAATAGGCTTGTTTGATTTCTGTACAGATATAAGCATTACACTGTTCTAAACCTCTGCATATCCTGGCCTGATTGACTATATAGCTGTACCCTGAAGAAAGCTATTTGAACAGGCTGCAGTATTTTTCTGAACTTAAAAAATGCCAGTAAACTTTAATAATTTCACCCATCCAGGAGCAGAGTTAGAGGGCGTAAAGTGTCTTATGCATTTATACAGGAGTTATTTTCACAACTCATGAACAAAATTTAATCAACATATATGTATGTGGAGGTGCATGTAACTACTCAAAGACATGATCCGGAACTTGGTGAAAACAATGGGAGCCTTTAACTGAATTCGGTGGACTTTGATTATCATCACATGTACTAGATTTATTGACTAAATAGCTGCAGTTGAAAAAGCATTGTGTATTGTTTAATGGGGAGTTATGCGGTGGCAATCGACTGCTGCAAAGTGAGTATGTGAATGTAGCTTATATTATGTAGCTCTTATTGCTTGAGAGATGTACTTTTGAGTGAGATTTTAAGATCCAAAATGTGCAGTGTAAGTTAAGTATAGAAGAAATTAGGAACAACCTTCAAATTTCTACTCTGAGTCCTTTACTGGTTTCTGCCCTTAACATTTAAATTTTTCTGCTCTTAAATGAGACAGTGACTACTCACAAGCCAGAGAATGCTGGCACTGCTGCACTTCTTTGATGGACAAAGGATTTCACTTTCAGGACTGTCAGTTCAGCCACCTTTCCAGTGGTTATAAGTTCATAGTTTAAGGTAATGTTCCTTTTTGTAGTCATAAAACAATGCATACAACTCAGAGGTCTTCTCAACTTCAAAATGCTGCAGCTGTTTAAAAATCTTTTAAGTCATCAGTCTGAAATTAGATGTTTCTAAATGAACAAGTCATTACAATAAACCTTTGACCTGTTTTCCTCCTCCAAGAAGTGATAACAAAATTAGTCAAAATACCATCATTCTACATTCCCAGCTCTCCAAAGGAACATCACAAAGGTGATACTATGGTTTAGGTTTTTACTCCACAGAATATTTATATGGAAAGAAAAAGTACTAAGTAAAATAATCTTTAAGCCATTCAAATAATCTGTTAAATTGTTACAGAGATTGGAAGAGGTTGGGTATAAATGAATCATCCAAATCTCCCAAAAGCTACCAAATGTTCCTTTTTTTTTGTTGTTTATTTGCAAGTAAGATGTTTCAGACAAATACATTGCTTCCATTTTGACTTTGAACCAGAAAAAAAGAAAGGACATTGTATTGTGTTTCCTGCAAAGTGTTAGGTTTAACATTTACAACCTCAGAAAGAATGAACTCTCAGCATAAATAAATTAACAGATGCTGTGATTCATAGATTATTCAATGAATAAAGTAGAGCATTTTTAAAAAAAAATAAAAAAAATAAAAAACCCCAACCCTTTCTTTTTTCAACTGCATCTTTTCATTCTCCTTGCACAATAAGGGCAAAGACTGCTGAGCCTATTCTCTTCTATGAGACAAGACCATCAGTGTGGTAGTGTTAAAATGCACTTGTTTTAACTACATATAAATGATTTGTCACCAAGCCTGAAAGGACAATAATAAGCTCATTGTCATGATCTTAGGTTCATTTTTCTCTTCTGAAAATGAAACAAAATTATACCTAGAGAAATCTGTTTCTGAGTCCTTAATTTCTATTAGAATTTCACAGAGGTAGCAGCTCATAACTACCTTGGGTTAAGTGATTTGAGATCCTAGGTAAAACTAAAAACTTTCTGATATGATAATATACTACTACAGATCTGTCACATAGTCTAGTATAAAAAAAACCAAAAACCTGCAAATAAACACCAATGCCAATTAGGAAATGGAGGAAAGATCAAAGGACTGTGCCTATTCTTTCAGTGAGAAATAAAATATGTGATTATTGCCCTACAAATGATGGTTTAGAGACAGTAGAAAACATTCAGTCCCTGGTAGACAAGAATATAACATGATAGCTACTATATTTAGTTCTGTTTAAGAAAGTTAATTGAAATCTAAACTAGCAATAGGAACCCTAAGTTTTAACAGGCTAAGGCACATAGAAGATGTAGTATCAAAGTATAAAAGCTAGACCTAGAATAATGTGCAGGAAGGGGAAGTGAAAATGTATAATTATTATTCCAAAGGGGAAAAGAAGAAAACATACTTGTTCCATCTGTTCTGTACATCTTGTTCTGTAATAAACACTACAAGACAGAAGAAGAAAAAATCCACAGTATCTTTGCTAGTGAAGCAGGTAATGGTTTATAATGCATGTATCTTTAGATCCATAGTGTAAAAATCAGAACAGTGCACTATTATCACAAGAAATCCCAAGTTATTTCTGGTTTTACCACCACTGGTTTGACATGTGGACTTCATTTAACCAATTGAAGCTTACATCCAAAGAAAAAGTTGGGTACTGAGAAAGTATCTGATCATAAATTAGAATACACCAAAACCCTTTCCAGGCAGACACATCAGTAACATGCAGCAAGAGACAGATAAGTGAGGACACCACCAAAGCCAACAGCCCAGAGAAGGATAAAGCTGAGAACAGCTGTCAGAGGAGCTGCTGAACATGGTAAACCATTACTCCAGACTGCTCTGTGGTTATTTCAAAACTGAGTATCCAGCACTGTCTCGTTGTTATTTGCTTTCTATCATTACTTAGATCCATTATTTTAATTTTAAAATACTAGAAGGTAGGATGATGGTAATGGCTGTAACATTTTGCAGCTAAGTGATTACACTGACCATGAAGTGTCTTGTTTCAGTGCCTTCCACAGCCTGAAACTAGCCAGCTTGCTGTATTGGTTTTGGTTGGGATAGAGTTAATTTTCTTCAGAGTAGCTGATATGGTGCTATATTTGGGATTTGTGTTGGAACAGTGTTGATAAAGTAGGGAAGTTTTCGTCATTGCAGAGCAGCGCTTACACAGAGCGAAGGCCTTTTATGCTTCTCATGCCACCCCACCAACGAGTAGACTAGGGGTGAACAAGAAATTGGGAGGGAACACAGCCTGGTCAGTTTGGGTCAGCTGTCCTAAGAGAGATTCCATTTTATATGATGTCATGCTCAGCAATAAAACTAAGAAAGAAGTGGGCAAGGGGGCTGATACTTGAGAACTGGCATTGATGAGCTGGTAGTGAGCACTTGCTTTTGTTCACATCACTTGTCTTTCTTGAGTTTTCTTTATCTTTTTGTTATTTTCATTACAATTTTAAACTTATATTTTATTCAAATTATTAAATAATTATTTATATTTCAACACAATTTTTCTTACTTTTACTCTTCCTATTCTGTTCCCCCATGCCCCCAGTCAGGAATGAGCAAGTGGCTGCAGGGTCCTTAGTTGCTGGCTGGGGTTAAACCACAACACTTGTACCCCTGGTCTCCTCTCTTTTCAACTTTCAAAAAAAAAAAAAAAGCCACTAAACTATATCTGAGGTTAGCAGCCATTCCTCTTATTTAAATTGGACAGTGTTTAGAAAAGACTGCAAAATTAATTTGACAGTAAGATAGAAAAATAAGTACAAGTCTGTGGAGAAGTGGTGAACAACATTTATCCAGGAAGCAATAGTCTGAGGTTTTTGAATATATCATTTTATATACTGAAATAAATTACCTTGTGTGCTGTAATTTCTTAGCTGGTATTTTATTTAGCACTGAGAGTTTGTAGAGTCTTTGCACCATGTGTTTTTTAATGCCAAGAACCCCCTCCTTGCCTCTGGCAATTAACATGGATGTTGACCAGGGACAAGCATGGGACTGGAAGGTTTGTTTCTGAATGTGAATAAAATATTAGTTGTAGAAATCTAAAACTAGTGTTAACTTTCATTGATACCAGTCAGAGCTTAAGAGAACCTGAAAAAATTTTGACACTAGCCATAGCATTCCACAAAAAGCTGAACATCAGATCTCTGTACTTTTGATCAGTGGTTATCACATAACAATTAACATAAACAACAATTTAAAAGAACTACTAATTCACATTAAAAGATTTTGTGGTCATTTCTTATTAAAGTCAATAAGAGTGTTTTATATACTAATATAAAAATCATTAAAACTCATCAATACAGTGTCTAGGATTCTCAACAAGAGCCAGAAACCTTACTTTAAACAATTATTTCAAAAGTAGCTGATTATCTTAAGATGTTTTATTGCTGAGATTTCCCAAGTAGACTTAGACTCCATTCAACTGATATCTGAAGTTTGTGTTGCAGTCAGATTGGTCCATGGAGGGAAAAAAATCAAAAGCACCATATAAATTACCAGTTTCTGAACTTCACCTGCATTTTCATCTTAAAGGATATTTAAGATTACTAATATTACTCTGAATTAAAAAAAAATGGAATGTTTATAAAGCATGTATATGACTGTTAATATTGGCACCTCAGTTTTGGTGTTCTCTTGCAAAACTTCTTTATTAATAGCCTAGAGTGCTGCCCGCAAATTTCATAGTGTAAAACAATCACAGCAAATTATATGCTTCTTGTTAAAATCTTTTTCAAGGATTTAAAAAAGTTTTCTTTGTTACAGACAAAGTAAAGGTGAAGGAGAGAGGATAATGTTTAATTCTACATATGGTGTCAGATTATTTTATACTAGGGGTTTTGCTACATCATAATATGTAGGCTAGGGAGTAAAACCATGAATCAAATCTATTATATTTCACCACACAGTTTCCTGTTGCTGAAATACAACTCTCATTTTTTCTTTAAAATGTAATCGTACTGCATATTTCTCCTGATTCTGCAAGGAGACAAAGAACAATATACTTGTTGCTCCATGCTGGTCTATTTCTTTTAATTTATGATGGATATTATCACAAATTTGAGGTGTCAGGTTAGCTATCCGACTTCTTTGTATATATAACAATATAGATCCACATAACTACATCAAATACTCAGAAGTGCATAAAGACAAATAATAAAAAATTGTAACAATATTATATAGTAAATAGATTTATGTTACATGTATACATTTCTGCTATTTCATAAGTCATATTCTTTAAAAGGATATTTAATTGCATAATTCTGTAGTAAAATTTTCTGAATTAGTTTTTTTACAAATATTATAATTGGAACTAGCTGAAAATTGGTGCTAACAATTGGAATCACTGACATGACAGTTTCTAGTGTTTTGCAGTGATTATTTTTTGTGTTACATTAACAGTAGAAAGTCCTGACCTGGAGTGAGCCTTATTATGTTAGTCACTATTCATACAAATAAAGAGAGGCTGTTCTTACCCTGAGCGGCACACAGTAAGAACGTAAGTTAGAAGGAAAAAGTAGTATCAGAGTTAGGAAATTATCTGCCTATGGGGATCAAAAATGGGAAGAGGAGAAATTCAAAGGTTAATATACTGCCTGTACACAATTTATGGTATTCTGCCCTTCAGAGCAAGAATTTCTCTTTGAATAATGTGGTTTTCCATATGATTTTTAGCATGTCTGCCAGCATTCATGTATAGAAATGAGCATGGAGCCAGCAGCTATGCACAAGATTGCTAAATGCAAGGCTGGCTAAAGATTAGAAATTTTTATTTACTCAAAATCTCAAAGGTTTTACAGAGATACAAAACCAATGTAAAATATTGCTAAAGTACACTGAAATTACCATATTTCATAATCAAATATATCAATATATCAGATGCATAATTAAAGGATGAGAACTGTCAGGCGAGCGCCTGGTTTGAAGCTGGCTATCAACCTAGTTCAGGACTTTAACTAGTAGGCTGTGGCCTTTGTCTTACAGAATAACTACTTAGAGTGATTAAAACACGTTTTGTAGGATAGACCAAAAGTGTTTTTTTGGCAGACTAAAGTCTCTGCTCTAAATCAGGCAGAGCAAAATTTGGAACAATTTTCTCCAAGGAAACAGCATAGAGTTTATTGGATATTCTGTCTTTTACTACAAATTCCATCCTTGAACCAAAGAAATCATCATCAAACTGTAGTATACTTATGAAAATGTTGGACTAATCTCTATTTTCCTGTACAGAAACTCCTCTTTGTAAATCAGATTCTCTGAATGCATCTTTATGGAGGATTTATTTTCAGATAACTGGAGATATATCTTGACCTCCCCAACACCAACCCCCTGACAATTTGACCAGCACAAGATTTTTTTTTCCCCTCTTATATCTTCTGTGGGTGTTCTTATATTAAAGGCAAATAAAATGCTGTATTTCAGTTGTCTTAATCTTTCTGCTACAATAACTTTCCCTTCCCCCAGCATATGCAAGTTAGCTTTAAAAAGAGATTGAAAAAAAAAAAAAAAAATCGAGTGTAATCAGAAAGATGGTGCTTATGATAGCAGAGTGCAGAAAAATAAGCAGATTCTCAAAGCAGTGGCAGAGACAGAGTATATCCCACTTCAAACAAAGGTGAAATGTTCAATCATTTCCTGAAATGATGCAAACAAAATATGCTTCAAATGAATGAGAAGTTTCTTACCCACTTGAACATTGGTTGGGTAATAACACTATTGCTGATGTGAAACAAAGCTCAGACAAGCCCTCCTCACACTGTGGGCCATGACAATTATTTTGTGAGTAAATGTCAGACACTCATCTTGCTAGAGACTTATTTTTCCCAAATCACTTCTAATATAGGTTCAGAGCAACATACAGTTATCTCCAGAAGTTTGAGTTCAGGGTGCTTTGTAGATCATTGTAAAGAGGAAATCTGTAGACTAGATACAAAATATGACAAAACCATTTTAAAATCAAAAGTTAATTTTAAGTAGTTTTTTTTTGCACTGACTTTCATTATCCTAATCTTGATCTCCTTATCAAGATTTTTATTTGTGTTAGAAAAATAGTATTCTGAAGAACTATAAAGTCCTTATTTATAAGAACTGCAAACTTTAGAAAGATATAAGCGTATATGGTAGGCTAATAATTGAATATTGGTCTTTTCTAGTTAGATAATTTTCTCCAATCAAGCACAGAAAATAGTTGCATTTTGTTTTTAGCATTCTTGATACCACAGGAGAATGAAAGCCGATCAAATATTGTAATATAAAAGTAGTAACTAAAAAGTTCAACAGAGTGGGAAATAAGAGCTCTTTAGATTATTCAGATAACCATTTATTCATCCCTTGAGAATATTATGATAACCCTGTACCGTTGTACTGCACTTCCCTGTAGTACAAAACTTTTGCAGGCCATATAAAAATCTCTTGTGCAGAGAAGAAAAGCTCAACTTGTGAAATATAGAAACAGGTTAAATATTTGGATTGACTCTGTATTACTCTTTATGCAAGGTGAGCAGTTTTCTGTTTGGGCACGTCAATAATAAAACTTCACCAGTTTCTTCAGCAATCTTTAAGCCTTGTCCTGGTGCACAGCCAAAGGGCAAGACCATAGAAAATTTCTTCTGATACAGCTTTAGAAAATACATTTTTAAAAAGTGTTTCTGGTTGGATACTTCATTTCTGGTGAACGTACAAAAAAAAACCACCTACACTAATCTGCAGGTATTCAAAAGAAAACACAATGATAATCCTGCTAATGTCATCTTACAGCAGCCGTGTTCTTTCCAGGAAAAATATGGTGTCTTCCTCTCCACCAAGAGCTGTCTAATTACGTAAAGGAAAAGTGATTAACTGATTATGATGAATAAATTAATCTCTGAGGACTTGTATGTATTCAGACATTTCTAATTAGTATGGCTTTCATGGAGAAATTCAAGGCAGTCTTCTGTTCCTATTAGTAACGATTAACAGAACAATAAGTAATTTTTGGCAGCTCCTTGCAAAATTATTAGAATTAACATGGGATTAAGGATTTGTGAAAAATTTGTCACTGATTAATGATGCCAGACTGACGAGTACCACAGACCTCTCTGGAAAAACACCCATATCTAATGATTTCAGTAAGCAACAATGGAGCAGGTAAAATACAGGGATTTCCTGTCAACTGTGGCAGAAACACTGATTCTTTTTTCAGGTTCTCTACATTGTGCTTTTTCTAATGCAGATCATCATTTATTTGATGCAAGAACAGTATGATTCTGTTCCTGCTTCTCAGAGAATTTCACAATGCTTTTTCATGTTCATTTCATAAACACATTAGCTGGCGAATATTTTTGCGGTTCATTGTTTCTTTGTTCTTTGAGATACCCTTTGTTAGATTTACCAAAACTGCCCATTGACAACTGATCTTTGTATGCAGCCTTCTAAATAAAAATCTCTGTTTAACAACAGTAATTTGAATTGTGAATACTTTATCATGGTCATAAGGAGACAAGTCTGAGTAGGTTAGTTAAGACAGCTGTGAGAGGGCTGCAAAAAATCAGGTATAATTCCAGGATACATCAAGAAAGCTATTTCTACCAAACAAGTACATGCCTCTGCACAAAACACTCATTCATAGTATTCTGAAAGTATTCATACTATCAGTGAAGAAACATGAATTTAAACTAAAACAGGCATAAAGAACTACTAATAGTTGCCTGGGGAAAAAAGAGAACTCATAAGAGAAGATTGATGACATGTCTACCCAGCAAAGTGAAGTACAATGGAAACAGTCTGTCTACATCTAGCCAGGCTGATACTTTCACATATCATGATACAGTTCCATCTAAGGGTAGTAACTTGGATATTTAAGAGTAATATAACAGTATTTTATCTGAGCTAGGTAGCCTACCACTGAAAAGGCTTCATTAACCCATGCAGAGCTCTGTGTGGCTATATTGATTCCAGTTTGGCGGCAGATGCAAAAGCTGTCTGCTCAGGCCAGAACGTACAGTGTACGCTAGCCTTCTGCTGTTAACCATAGTCCCATGAATGTGTTTTGAGTAATATGAACAAGCTAGTTGCATATCTGTTTCCAAATAAGCAAAAATACCGATTTATATGGAAGAATTTTCCAGTTTTGTCACATACTGTCATGAGAATAAACAGACAGTTCTTGGCCAGCACGTATTTACAAAATGCTACAACCAATCAGAAACATTTGTGAGCTTGAAAAAAAATGTAAATTAAGAAGATAGTTCAAAGGAAAACATTAATCAGGTAACTTAATTGTCACAAAAGTTTGTCAACTCCAGTTTAGTGAACCTGTCACAAATACTTGGGAATTACAGAAAAAAATCCATAATTATGTTTAATGCTTGATCCATCTTCTTTGTCTAATTTTTTCCTTGCACAAAAAAGAGCAAATCATGTCTATATATTTATTTTAATAAACAATAGGGAGAGAATTATGAACACCCGATTTTCCTTATATACAACTTCTGCTCGCTTTCCACCTACACATGCAAAAATTTTCATTTAAGGGAGCCTGAACATAATGCAGTGAAAGATAATACTGTCAAAGCAAAAGCCATGCAGAAATGCTAACAAATGAAAAAACATACCTGCTCAAAGTTACATTTTCTTTCCTCTGCTCACCAGAGTCAGCAGGACTGCAGTTAATCCCTGTGTTTCTTCATTTATAGACTTTTTCACTGTAACAAACTACGATGTCACAAAGCATGGATTATGACTTCAAGTGCAGAATAAACAGCAGGAGTAGCTGGATTCTTCTCAAACAAGGATCTAGTTGTCATGATAATTAGTTATGAAGAAGAAAACACCATATGCAAAAGGATTTGTTTCTAAAAAGATTATTTTTCAAAGTTTTCTGTGAATCAAGAGCTGATTTGCTAAGTGGAGCGGACTCGTGGGTGATATCTTTTCAATACCCTTTGCTGGAAATTCGCAGTCTAGGCAGAAATCTGACTTGCACAAATGATTGATGCTGAATAAATGGTCAACACACAGACCCCTCTATTTGGATGTGAAATGTTTTTGTTCAGAGCCTTTCATTTCAAGAATTTATTATTTTCCAGAACAAACTACTGTTTGAGTTGAAATTGTTCATACATACCCTTACACTGAAGATGATTGAATAGGTATGTACATGTAAATGTTGGCAAAATTTGTACTCACTCATTTATAAATTTATTGAAGCAGGGTGAAGTAGTGTTCTCATTGCTGTCATTTTGCATCCACTTAATTTGCACTCAAAAGCTTCAAAAATGTCTTAACTTGAAATCTACAGGGCTGGAATGAATTCAAATTGGAAACAATGTGCTAAGAGAAAAATAGAGATCTGAGCATTTAAGCACTCAGTGGCAAAACATCATTAGAAAGGAAATGGTAATACTTCCCTAAATAAGGCTCATTGCTAGTACATATTTATAAATAGCCTGCTTTTAAATTTTGCTATACATGTGCTACTTTTATTTAATTAAATAGTCTAGAAATCTGTTTGCTGCAAACTATGCAACTCTCATTTGCACTAAACAGATTCTTCTACCTTGCTCTGATCTAACTGAAGTAGTTATAAAACACCTTTAACTTAATTAAGTAGGGCATGGCTGTCCTGAACATGATGTAACATGTCAGCAATTGAAGCTAAAGCACTGGCCAATCTCCAGTCTTCCTTACAGATGGTCTTGAAGTGAAAACAAATGACCAAACACACAACATCCACTCTTGCCTTACTTCAGTGGTGCATTTTGATAAGCTCTGGGTCTCAGAAAATGACATCCCCTTTAAGCCATTGACTCTATTAATTTTAGCAAACACTGGATAAGACATTAAGACTGAAGAAAAATGCAAAGAAACACTGGGGTGATGTTAATAGTAGCACTAACAGTACAGAGCAAAAGACAGCCCGCTCCCTGGTCTTGGCATAAATAACTCTCATCACAGGTCATCATGATTTTGAAAAAATACATCAAGAGTTCATAAGAGTGCCCTGGTGGACCTGGGTCCTGTTCCTCTCCTTATTATCTTGGTTTTCCAGTCAACCCTCTTATGACGAGGTACACTTGTACTTGGGTTGTGGCCCAGAGGGGAGATACCAGGACCCCAAGATCTAGTAAGTTCTGGGCATGTGCAAACCAGAATATTGCAATGGTTGAGTTAAGCTGAGATGGAAAAGAACCTGTCAAAAGTCAGTTATCTCAGACTCTGGAAATAGTGATCCAAAATGACACCCTTTAAGCTCTAATGGATCACAGTGCATTGCATCTCCTGAGTTGTGACGCCTTGCAGGATGCCCATGCATTGTGAGTATGTACTCTAAACTCAAAGGGGGACATTTTTATTATAAGCTAGTCTTTTTTTATCCACCTTTCTGTCTATCTAGGCATTTGGTTTTATTCATTTGCTTTTATGAGTGCAGACATGTACATATTTCAATGGCCAAGTACATCTGTGCCTGTGTACTTTGTATTTATGCTTATACACATGCTTTGCTTGAAGGTAACTTGTGGATCTCATTGTTGAACCTCTAATCAAGTCACTGTTTTACTAAATCACTTGTTATAGTAAGTGCTGCTAAAATTAGCCTTTGATTTATTTCATTTTATTAACAAATTTTGAATTGCTGATAAATCAAACTGTGTCAAACATTCATCCACAACACTGTAGTAACACTGACAGGACAGAACAAGAGAGTTCTTGTGCTGTCCTCAGAGAGCTTTACTGAGTGAGCAGCATGGAAAATGGTGACGTTCTTTAGGATTCTGCTTTTGTTCTCATATTGGCATACACAGAAGCCCCAAAAGTAAGCAGCCCTTTCTGACAAATATTGAACTTAAAACCTATTCTTGCTATCATGATACCTTGTGTCCTTGCCTTCAGTGGAATCTTTAAGCAAGTTAGAAAAGCTAGAGAATAATCCATGGGGTTTTTTAAACTGAGAATTTAACTGAAATCTAAAGCTTATAGTCAAAATATTCTCATTTCAACTCTGATTAAACAGTATACAGGCAGCACAGAGAAATGTATTTGAGTGAGAAATACTAAACTGCGTCACCAAAATATCCACTTCATATCACTGACTGATTTAGTAATATTTTACTTCACAATAATGAGGAAAAAAAATTAAGCATTATAATTAAACTATATCTTCTTTCATCTAGAGAAAGAAGATACATTATGTACAATGACAATAAATTGAGCATTTCATTGAGTCATAAATATTCTTTGATTTTTTTCAGCAGTAAATATTACATCCTGTCACGAACCGGTATAAATATTTACTGAGAAAAAAATACGGGAATCCTTAATGTTATGTTGAAACCCATAACGTTATAGTATTTTACACGGAAATATCATTCCCAGTTTATAAAGTGGTCTGCAAAAATAGGTCTTCTACACTCAATATCAACAAGATACATCTTTGCCAGCATCACCAAGGACAAGAGCAAACAGTGCCGACATTCTACTTCTTATCAGTTATTTAAAGTAGACATCTTAACGGGTATGGCACTCAGCAGACCTCAAGACTTTCTTTTTACAACTTTGAATTGCCACCCTGTAATTCAGTACTATTAGCCTCCAACTCTTTCATTTTATCATCCACAGGTGAATACATTTGTTGAAAACATCATTTCTAGATGCTTTATGCAAGTTAAAACTGTCAAGAATACAAAGGAAGAGAGAAATATGTGACAGTTATGCAAGTGAAAGGACATTTGTAAAAGTGATTTATACTTCCACTAAATAACAAAGAAGTCCTACCTAAAGGGCAAATCTGCTGTCCTTAGTAAAAGAAAGGCTTTTTGAGTGTATTACAAATTTTGTCTCCTAAAGCCCTTATTCAGCAAAGTGATTAAGCGTATGTCTGAATTTAAACATCTTTCTTGGAAGAACTTGTGATAAATGGCACATATCCCTAAACACTGTATTAAATCTGGACTTATAAAATGTAACTTTTTACATTATGGCAGGGTTTTGGGATTTATTTTTTTTTTTTTTTTTGTAGAAAAGCTTAGGTAACATGAGCTTACTGTTACAATAAACAGCAACTAAGCAACTGAAGATTGATGGTGATTGAGCGCCACACCCACCAAAAGGTCTGCTTTTTGTAGTCTATTCATGGGTTACTAAGGGATGATTAGTACTAAAGAAATGGTTTGCTCTTTGTTAAAATAATAGAACATGTAAGCCCATAGTTTACAGACCATCTGTTCTCAGGCTTTGAATTTAGCTGAGGTGATCAAGCACAACTATGATATACTGGAGTGACTAAAATAAAAAATTTATACCATGTCAAACATTATGTGAAATTTAAACGTTGTTTTCACAATGTGTGGACCACTTGAAATTCATATTGACATTTCTGAATTATCTGCTCGCAGCCATTAGAAGACACAAATCCTGCTTTGCCCACTGTCAAAATATGGGAGAGAACCCATAAAATAGATGAAAGATAAAAGGGCTAATCAAAGGTTTAGTTCATTTTTCTGTTTTAAGTATATATGCCTGTTTATACACACAAGTGCCCATACATATTTAAGCACCCATTTTCCTTTTTAAAAATAAAATACTTATTAAAGTTATCTTTACACCATGATCCAAGCACTAAAAATGGTTTCTATAGCTGTGTTTTGCTAATGGTTAGAAAATAACTTTTTAAAAAAGCATAATAAATGCTCCCAACAGGTAGCACATTATTGAAGTGTTTGTGACTTGATGCTCAACCAGTGAAGGTACCGTACAATGGATTGTTGATGGACACATGTGGGAACCACAGGAGTGCCAAGAGAACTCATTGTTATCAGCACTGTATAATATAATGCTGAATGAATTAACTGTGGTGATTGCTTAAAATGTACCTTTTTGTGTAATAGCCCTGATTATCAGCAACTTATTACAATGAGTAGATAATCATTTTTAATTCCTTCAGCATTCCTTGTAGTAAAATTAGTCATGATGAGCTTATTTGATTTTAATGTGAGTATAACGTGATACCACAGGAATCACACTGAAATTTAGCAGTATATAATGTCCACTTACTATACAGGTTTATCACAAATTCCCTTCACAAACATTGAATGCTTGCTGATATAGAGCCCAGGGTATTGTTCAGTTCAGCTGTCTTTGGGAATACCTACCCAATGAAGTACAAGACCAAACTGAAACCTGAAGATTTCCAGAGCTCCGTTCTGCAGTGGCTAAACAGGAGCTTTGATATGCTCATGCAGATGATCTGAGGGGAAATACTAAGTCAGATCAGTTATGACACTGTAAAAAAGTCAGCCCTGTATGTGTGTAGTCTGTGCATCTCTGCATCAGTTTCCACTTATAATTCATCTATACAAAAATCCTCACTGACAGGTAAACTGAGTCAGTAGTTTCTAGGTGAGTTTTCTGTCATTACTAATGCCCTGGACACCCAGAATACATCCTTTTCTAAGCCAGCATATGGATAACATAAGAAGACTGGTGCTTCCCAGACAAAATGTTTTACCTCTAAGAGCTGGCTAGGTGTACCTTTTCATATATTCTTTAATTATGTAGATTGATAGAAACTGGCAACAACTGATTAGTCATTTTACCTGTCACCTATTCTAAGTGGTGACTGGGTTGACAACTGACTTTAGGGTATTAAGACTATATGCTTCCACACAGAATCCAAGGAAAAAAAGTGCCAAATGTTACAGTACTGCTTTCCCCAGTGGAGATATTTCTCTGGGGCACAACTGACTTCTGCTTTTGTATTACCTGGGATACGGAGAAGAAACAGGCATTCACTGTTGACCTGTGCTAGTTGTACTAGTCAGTATGTTGGGAAGATTCAAATTTCCACCTATACTCAAGGTATTACTCACTTCTTGTGGCTTTCAGAGAAATAAAGTTCCAGTCACAATTCAGCTGTGCATAAGCATTCAAACAGGCACAAATATAGACCTTGTGTGACTATAGAAGGAGTTTGATATGATTATTTCCATGCATGGATTAGAAATAAGCTTGCATGAGCATTCAAGAAATTCAAGTCAATTTTAGTCAATCCTAAGAGAAGAGAAATTGAAAGCTCCATTTTTGAAAGTCATAAATTAGACTCTGTAAATTTTCTAAAGTCACAGTGCTGGCTCAGATTTTTCTGAACTGTGACAGTGCAAACCGCTGACACCTTTTTTTCTTTTCTTTGTTTATTTTTCAGGCTGTTTCTGGTGAGTGGGCATCAAACCTGCAGTGCTGTGACAATTTATTCTAACAGAGGATGTGGTCTCTTATAGGTTTAGAGGCTCTACAAAAAAATCTATACAGTCATACTATTTACCCATTTATAAATGGCTTGTGTTAGCAGTAATGAATTTAGAGGTTTCTGCAACCACTTTTTTCATGATAAGACACTTCTGCAACGTTTGCAAATACCTTGATACAAAAATTCAGGAAGTAATTCTGTTTCTAAGCTTTCTTATCTTTTCTATTTTATCTTCTAAGGAACTTTGGACCGGGATTATCTTCATATTATACCTCGTACAAAGCTGAAAACTTTGTTGACATTAAAAATGAAACTATCTAGGAGAAACTAACTATTTAAGGGCTTTGCTGTTCTTGTTCCTTCTACTTGTTAGAGTGAATGAAAGATCATGGTCTTTTAGTGCCTTTTTAAGGAATTGTGTTATGTCAAAGTATGCAGCAATGCTGTAATGGAATTTCAAAAGAAAAGTGGAGCACTACACATTTGATTAGATCTGTGATATACTCAGGACTGATCTGGAGGGTACAAGATAGAGGTCAGGAGTCTGTTTTAGACTGTCACACAGACCATGAAAAGTCCAAGCTGGACTGTGAACAACATAAATATAACAGTGGCTCCCCATAGTAGCTCTAGGGCTATCCAAACTCTTAGGCAATTCAGGCATGAAAATTATTACAATTAAATATTCACATATAATGTTATAACTGCCTTGAAAATGGAGCACTGAAATTGTCTTTTTTTGGTTTAAATCACCCCTCAGACTTGTCCAATAGTTAGACATCTTTTCACTGATAACGTTACTAAACATGAAGGTGTCAATAACATTTTGTTTTCCACATACCTTTGAAAAGTATGTTATTAAAGCACATTATGCAGCTGTATCTTTCAAAATAGAAGTACACATTCAGTTTATTTAGTAAGGATTTCCTGTTGAATTTCAAAAAGTATTAGAAAGTCTCCCTTAAGTTCATTTCCCCCCCAGAAGATGTACTGCCTCTTAAGTAAAATCATTACACACACCCTCACACACCACACCCTCTCCCATAATAGTGGTAAAAAATTAAGTATTCTCACAGAAAGGAAATTTAATCCATATAATCGTTTTAACCCCTGATAAAGTCACTCACTTTTTTTTTTTTTTTTTTAATGGAAAAAGCTAGTGCTATATCAGATTGTAGAATTCAGAATAAAGTAAAGAAATCTTGATGAAAATATAGTCTGAGAGTAAGAAATAAGATTAGAGGTGACATACTGTTATCAGCCATGAGGTCTTCTCCAGGCTGTAAGTAAGAAAAAAACAGCTATTCTGTGTTAGTCATCATATCAGGCCTCTATTTGTTATAGAATTCAAAAATAATTGTCACCTTAGGGCTGCATACAGCAGTGTGAATTAGATGTGGGTAGCTATGAATTGGGTTTTTTTTTTTGGGCAACTTACAGCTTGTATAGCTTGTTGCCTAAAAGGAAGCTCATGGTCAAACATATTCACACTAGACATTCTTGCTTTTAAGCGCAATAAAATTTCTCTGTAAAAAGATTTTTAAGAAATCCGGTGCCATTGCAATGCCTGGTAAATGAACTGTGCTAGCATTCAATTATTTCAATTTGAGCTCCTGCTTGACTTAGTCTACATTATAATACAACCTTTTTTTCTTTC
>NW_008626117.1:109473-121096 GCF_000691845.1 Merops nubicus
TATCACAAACTGTAATCAAATCCGGACTGTAGTTTTCAGTTATGTTTGTCCAAGATCTGAGCCCTTGAGTCTTTTGTGAACACTTACTGCTGAGTGTAAAATATGAGACAAGTTGCAAATGTTTAGACATGATGACCACTCAGAGGTCTGATTGATTACTAAAAAAGGATAAATAGAAGGTGTTTATAAAGGGCTTTTTTGGACCACAGCCCAAGGAATGTTTTAAGAATGTTTTGAGCCATTTCTTAGTAAAGAAATCACCAAACTAACAAGATTCTTTTGGTACTTGAAGGCGAGATATAGAAGTCTATTTAAACAACTCAATGTTTTATGCTTTTTTTAATTCATGATTTATACTAAAATGACCAAACCTAGCTTTACCATAACCAACAGCAGCATGAGGACCACAAAGTTCTCTACTTCCAAATAAAAATCACTACTTTGCTGAGGTTAAGAGGGACCAAACACAGCTTTACCCTTTGATCATGCATAGTTTCAAAAGGATTCATTATTCATTTTCTTTATTTGGATGACATTTATTGCACTTTTTAAAACAGTCTAAACTGCTATATATAAAACAAGTTACAGTTGGTGTCTCACTGGAATTATAAAATTTTAATCTACACTTAAATGACCAGGAACAAGATGCAAGTCCTCAAGTTTTGGTCTTATTCTCACTGAAATCAATGATAAAATTGCCAAGGACATAAAAAAGCAGGATCGTGTTTTATAAATTTGTCAGATACATGTCTTTAAATGAGAAGCTTACAGGGCTATAGATATTTTTCCATGATGCAGTTTAAGAAGATCAGATAATGGCTATCCAAGAGATATGGATAATAATATGACTTTGGCCCTATAGAAAATCTTCCTATGCTACAGTACAGATGCATGAGTACCCCTGATCATCAAAGCAGCAGGTCCAAGTGAGGTCATGTTTCTGAGGGAAAACAAAGCAGCACTAAGAAGCCACATCAGACATTTATGTCAAGTAGGCACCTGATAAAATAACTCTAGCAAAAGTCCATTAGAAGTAAGAATAAGGAGTAGAATAAAGAGTAATTATGCATACAGTCAGAACTGGTGTGAAAAAAAAAAAAAAATTACTATTGAGAAAGTTAACCATGTCTTCATACAAAATCTGTCACAAACCAGAGAACATACTATTAAGATCCATGGTCTTCTGTTGACCACTTGCCCAATATAGAATGACGACATTAACAGACAAACTAACAGCCAAGTTTCTGCCTCAACTCTTAACTCATATGCAAACAATCCAAGGCACTGCACCACCAGAGAGAGAAACGTTAATACGCTCATTCACTGCATAAGATGGGAAGAAGGGAGCAAGCCAGCCAAGGATCAAAGCCATGGGAGATGGAATTAGCCAGGCCATGAGTCCAATTATGCAGCAGAGACTCATCTTTCTCCCCACCATCCTGGGAACTCGACTTTCTTTACAAAGTGGAGTGCATGTACTATGCACTATATTAACAAGCCTCCCAAACCCCACTGCAAGCAGAGTCAGCTCTTATAGAGGTGGCTTCTTGCCCCACCTCCAAGTGAATATAGAAGGCAGGGCCATCTGGTGGTGATCTCCTAATCAGTTCCCACCTGAGGCCGGCCAGACCCTGAGTGAAAACCAATCAGGAGGGTCTTTCTTGCCTGGTTGCGGACATCATCCATATGCCAACCCTCATTCAGGGCTGGGGGTTTAAACCCAGCACTTCAGCCTAGGAATAGCTGTTTATACTGCTTTAAGATTACTGACAGAATGTCATCTGATGTACATTTGATTCTGAGGTCAGTACTGAGACACCTAAATGCTACTACAACACAAACTATAAGAAGTAAGACAATAGTTTCTGTTTTCAAAATTGGAAGAAACACATTTTTTGGTTACAGATATATGAATTACATGGTCAAGAAAAGGCAAATTATTAAACTACCCATGTTACACAAAGCTTTATAAAGAGCATATGCCTAGACCGGTACAAAAAGACAAATCCCTGTATCTTTGTATCTTTCTTTTCTGTAAAAGTAGAATGGAAATAGTATTGAAAATTATAAATTGGACAATGGTCTCTTCAAAAATATTTTCATATGTGCACATTTATGTGAACACTAGGAGGGGGGTTGTTTGCTTTGGGTGTGTGGATTTTTTTGTGGTTTTGTTTTTATGAGGTTTGGAGATTCTTTTTTTTAATATGGTATTTAAAGTTAATTGTGAAGTCTTATCAGCCTATGGATGTCAGGAATGTAATTTCCAATGGACAGACCTTCACTCCTTTTTTGCACATAGTAAACTACCTTAAGAGGGCCTCTGAAGCTCCTTCATAACATAGGTTAACTATAACTGTGATGGCTGGCACCAACACCTTGAAGTAAAAACCATGATGTCACAAAGAGGTCTCAAAAGACTTCAAACGAGTCTCCAAGCTCTGGTAAAGTAGAAGCATAATTGCTGAAAATATTTCACTAGTATTTTTAAGTATCTTCTTGAAATACACTGCAAAACAACAACAAACAAAAAGTCAGAATCAAAAGATAAAAGAACTAAAGTACTTTTTAAATGAGCAAAACATAATTAGTGCATGATACTTATATGATACTTAGTTTTAGATAGCTTTTCAGTTTTCCCAGAGAAGGCTTAAAGAAAATCTTGAACTCACTCTGCAGGTTAAAAGGGAGTGATATCCTTGTAGCTCTGTTAGAGCTTTGACATTCAAATATCTTTTCATAAATCTACAGTACAAACTACACTCACTTATGTTAAAATTTTAGAAATATCTGCCATTGACACCAATCACTATTGCAAGCTCCACATTTGTTTTTTTTTTCTCATTACTGAATTTATTAGCTGACTAACACATGTGACTTCACACGTAGTTGAAATATGCTTGGAAGAGTTACCAAGTTATTGTCAGTTTCTTTTAGCTGTGGAAGAATAATTTCTGTGATTTCTCTGGGGGATGTTTTGTTTGTTTGTTTTTTTTTTTTTTTTTTTTTTTTTAAAAAAAAAAAAAAGTTTATTGAGTCATAATGAATGTCAAATGCTTCAAAAAGTAAAAGACAGTATTTAGTGAGAAACTTTCAGCCTTTCGGTTTCCAAGTACAGCAGTCAAAAGGAGACTTTGCTTTCACACTCTATCATTACCCCTTCAGCCCCTTTGACGTTTTGACATATCATCATTTCCATGATCTCAGGCATGTATACATTGATTTTTCAATCATTGTCTATTAAACCAGACAAAAGAAATTTAATGATCTAATCGAATCAATCCAGGGGAAATAACTGCTCTTTTCATTTCTATTAAAAGATTCATGCTATTCTTAAAGGTGGGGCTTTTTTTTGTTGTTTTCTCAACCGAAATAAACAAAAAGCAGCTTGTTCCCTACAAAATAGAGATTTTTTTATTTTTTTTTTTTTTAAATCATATTTTACTGAAGGGATATTGAAGGACTTGCAGACAGTGAAATCATCTTTAGTCATAGTGACTCAGGATCCCTGCTAGGGTCAGGGAGGAGAGCATGGCTGAGAGACATGTTGCCACCTAAAAGGGCATTTGGGATTTCCTCATGTCCACTCAGCTCAGCTGAGCTCTCGTGCAGCCTCTTTGATGTGGTCTCCAGTCAGTGCACAAATGGGGCAGGACCTCAGCTTGTCTTCCTTTAGGGAAACTACTTCTGTGTAGAGGACAAAATTCATGATGCATTTGAGAAACACAGCTGTGGCTGATCCTTGCTCTATAGCACATACGGATAAGATGCTTCTTGTGCACTAGCCCAGAAACTGTTACTTTGTAATACAGATATCTACTAATGATTTTTCATGCATTGCCTGTATACTGTTGAGTCTATCTCTAAATGTACTGTCTATTGGCCTCTTTCCAAAAGATAAGAACTAATATAAAGCTTGAAGTATCTATACTTTACAAAGAGGTTAGAAAAGTCATTGCGTCAACTCAGTGGGGATGAAAGCCTGATATACTGGTTCCCATATTGGAAGATTACCAGTCCTGTTGGTTCTCACTGAAGATTTCTACTTTATCATCAGAAAACTTTCCTACTTAGTCATTTCTGGGGGGGGAAACAGAGATTTCTGGCACTTGGTGAAAACTTGATGAGCAGATGTAGGTGTTGGCAGAGCATTCCCAGGGAATACTGAGCAACTGATGGAAAATCTACACTATTACCTCTTTAAAGCATGAAATAGGAAGCCTTTTCCTGATCACTTTGGGAAGACAAGAGTACATAACTTTTCTTTTCCCGTATTAAGAAAAGATACATCTGTATGGAAACAAAGCCCTTGAACTTTGTTTGTGTCTAATTGTGTGAGGTGTAAGGCCACAGCTGCCCTGAATTCCTTTGTCAAAGATGAGAAGCCTGTGTGTATTTTTATACTGACTTTTTTGACCCCATACATTCAGTGAAGTTCAAATTCTTCATGCATAAGCTCTGGACAAAATGATTGACCTAACATAAAGTAATGGTTCCACAGGGTCAGGAGCTGAAACCCCAGGCACACGTGTAGAATATGGCTTGTCTTGGTCCATTTCTTCTGCTGCTATGGTCCCAGCTGCCTATGGACTGTTGCCACACCAAACATATGAAATGAATGTAAGTCTTTTGAGAGATTTCTTCCATCATGTTCAATAGAAGCAGCTAGACCTTGTAGACAACAGAAGTTTGCATCTCCTTTATAGTTTAGTGACCTCTCCATGTTATGACGGTGATGACCAAAGCTGGTTTGATGAGGATGAAGTTTGATTTTAGCCATCTTCTTCTGGGTCAACTCTAAGGTACTGTATAAATGCAGCCTACCTGATTTTGTAGAGTAAGAGAATGTATTGCTGAGCTAGAGAATGTATCTGAATAAAATGAGGGTTTTACAGAGTTTTGTAGATTTCCATTAACTACAAGCAGCTGGAGAAGACTTCAGTTTCAAAGTCCTATCACATCCGTGATTTAGGTTGGTCAAGCCCACAAAAACGTTTAGTTATGATTGTGCTAATGCAGCTACATTCCTTCAGGTATGTGGGTAACATACCTACATCAGGAAGTACCAGACTTTGTCCTATCAGATTAGCACAAGTCCAGCAATGAGAGAATGAAGGAAGAGGAATTTCAAAATCAAAAGAAAGGGTGACATTTAGGGCTTTTGAAACTTAGTAAAAGATACTTAGGCTCAAAGGATTAGGAAAAAAATAACCTATATTTTTATAAGTTTTTTTTAAAGATTTTTTTTTATTTTTTTTAATATATTTTAGATATTTTATTAGAAAAATAACCTGTATCTGGAAAAGGTATAAGAAAGAATTGAGTCTCTTGGGCTCTCAGATTTTTCTTAGATTTTTTCCATGCACTCAGTCAGATGTTTGTATGGTTGTCTGGTCTCAGCCATGGATGCCTATGGAGATTGTCAAGAAAATAAAAGGTCCATTTAAATGTTAGTGTTTCAAATAAGATGACATAATTATTTGTTAGTTTATAAGAACTTTCTTTTCCTAATCTTATTTTGCATTTCTTCAATTTCTGCAACATGCTGAGTAATTTCGGAAGCTAGCTGGATATTATTTCCTTCATGGAAGTAGATGCAGGTTTGGTTTTTTTTATATATCAATCAATTTATTATATCAATCATGTTTCTCAATATATTCAGAAATTCTCTGTGTATCATACAAATCAGTCTAAAATAATCAGCAACCTGCCGTGCAATGATTGCAATTAGAGTTGTGTAAATCTTGGCCATTTCAGTTACAGGGCTTTCACAAGAATACTTTCTTTTAGAAGTACTTTTCTAACCGATTCACTGTTTGAGCCTCTTGACCAATGTAAATTTGTTCAATAACTTTTCACAACGTAATTGAAAAGTAAACTCACATTAATTTATTAGACACATAAATCAGCATTCATTGGAACATCTATGAAACATATATCATATTCACCACATTTTTATTTTCCTCTCTTTTTGCAGCAGCTTCCCCTACACTCAATAGCCAATTCCATATCATCCCAGTGATCAAAGACTCGGGTTGGTTTTTTAGCTCAGGAGGTTTAGTTTGCTTGATCACACTTCAAAGCTTTTTTAAATTTTGGAAATAAAGTAAACTAAAATATTATTGTTTCTTCACTGTTGCCTTATACTTGTCCTGAATCCATAAACAATGAATGTTCTTAGCATGTAAACCATGATCTTTATAAGTATCTGTAATACAGTTTTTGAAGATTACAGAAAGCATAAGGCCACGAAACATAGTCCCTTCACTTTTCTGTAGCTTTTAGAAACGTCTAAATTAAACATGGTAGTGCCTCTGAGATGCTCATATTATAGCTGACAGATGTCAAGGTCTGTACGTGATTATGTGTTTATATCATGGAGAAAACTAAAGCTGTATCATACAGAGATTAAGCAGCTCCACAGCTGGACTAGCCAGGCCTTTTTGAAAGCAGAACAATAGATACCTCCAATCCACCATGACATTAAGTTGACAGTCTTTATCTGCCATTGTTACTTAAAACATGGGAAAAGGGTTTCTCTGAAAACTCCAAAAGGTACCGGATGTGCTGCAATTCCCAGCCTACCATTTGTTTGTAAGGCAGGGCTGAAACAAACTATAGTCCTGGACTACTTAGTTATACACCAGTGACCAGAGAACTGCGGGCATGTCTCCCAACCCACTGTGTTCCCTGAAGCATGTCCTTTAGACTATTGTGTAAGATTTGGACAATGAATCTTTCCCACTCCTAAAATAAAGGGAAATTCTGAATAGACAATGTTTCAATCTAATATTGTTCCATTCTCCACTGTGTAAAGAAGAATATATATTTTTAAGTATAGCTACAATGGGGTCATTCAGCATGTTAAAGAATGACAGACTGAAGATTTTCCAGTCTTGAAGAAAATACATGTATCTTCTTTTTTGGGATAAGAATAAAACTGCCACTTCTCAATGTTAGTAATCTCTGGAAAAAAAAAAAAAAAAAAATTCTGTCCAGTGGGAATGAAAGTTTAATGCTGTAGACCGTATAGCTATGTTATTCTAAATCATATGTTCCAGAATTCTGCAGTTCTTTGTAGCATGGTTGTATTTTAATAAGGAAGTTTGGAATAAAAAAGGTTTTTATAACCTCCTCTTTCTTGCATTAGGATAATAAGGTTTCTTATTCCAACTATTCAGATTTTAAATAGGAATTCTTGGAATTATGTTGTTTACTGTAATTTGGAAATATGTGTATGTACCTGCATACATTTACATACATAGAAAACCTCTGGTATTAATTTCACAGCACATCTATATTTCATAGTAAGGTGGTTTGGACTGTAATGAACTGAAAAATAAATAAATAAGAAAGGCTTCAAATAGGATTTACAATAACAAAATACAATCTAAGAATGCTTGATCACCATGTAGTGAAAGAAAAAAAATACAGGGACAAGCTTCACAATCTTTTGTCATTCGTTTGTTTCTTTTAAAATACTAGCTGTACTTTGTCTCTTTTATTTTGCATAATAATAAAATCTGAGAGCAATCATGGTATTGGGAGCGCAATTAAGCTTCAGCACAAAAGAGGCGAGAGTCTCAAAGAACAATAGAAGTGCTGAGGTAGTGCTGTAGATTTCAGATGAAAGGATAATTGAGTGGACCTAATAACACTCCAAGTCATCAGCATCCAGGTTTTTTAGATGCCTGTCTTTCGAACTACTGCACAGCGTATTTTTAAGACAAGTAGATGTATGTTTCAAATATCTTGAGATTGTGGTGGCAGAGATGTGTTTCATTTTCCACAGATTCCTTAATTATGAATATCCCAGTACATATAAAGTTAGGAAAAACATGTCATGAGTTCCAAGAGAACTGAGCATTAATATTGAATAAGATTTATCTTAAGGAATAAACAAGAAGTAGCCATATCATAACATTTTCAAAATGTTTATTCAGTTTCTAGAATATAATACTAATCTAGTTAGAACAAGTCTTCACCAAAATATGAACCAGCTCCTCCTTATTTAAGAGTGGACATTGAAAAGTAAAACAAAAATCATTACTGAAAGTGGACATCCAAATTATATCTAATTTTTGAGTCTGGATCCTATGACACAGTACTTTGCTTTACAAAACTTGAGAACAGTAATGCATTATACTGACAGATTTATATTTTTTATTACAGAAACAATGTAGTTACCAGTGGCTACTGGTTTCTGCAACCCATGAAAGAGTTTCATAGTTACACCATCTCTCTTTAATCAGTTAATTTCAGCACAATTTTTCATTATTCTGTGAGAAATAATGGCTCTATGATTCTAGATAGTTTTTCTGAAGTGTCATTTCGTATGTCTAAATGTAACATATGAGAAGTCTCCCACAATGTTAGACTAAGTACAACAAAGAATAGCTACCCATGAGTTCAAGGAATATCTATTAATGAGTTCATTTGTCATATAACTGTATGGAATTATTATTATACTTATTCTGCTGAGAAATCACACAGCCTACTTAAGTAATGTTGTCAAAGGTCCATGTGTGACATTGTTCAATATATAGCAACCACCATTCATCAAGAATTTGGAATATAGTTCTTTTAAGGAAATGAGTTATATGTTATACTCTCAAGAAAGCGCTTAAGCTTAAATTTTAAGCACAAGGTTATACTTTGTCCCACTGATTTAACATTAATCACGCAGCTAATGCTTTGCTGAATGAGGATAGTATTACACATATGCTTAAAGTTAGGCATTTGGTTGTGTTTTGCTGCAACACTTTGCACTCTGCCATGCAGCACATCTAAAAGAAGTTTTAGCAGATTCAGAAAGCGCTGGAGAGAGATTAGTGCTGCAGAGTAGCTGTCAATTTGACATCAACAGAATTTTCTTAATTTCACCCATTGTAACTGAAAGCAATATTGGATCTCAATGTGATGCAGACACACCAGGGCTGCTCTGCATCATCATCATCACCTTCATCATCATTATCATCATCATCACAAATTCATTATGTGAATAACTGAGCAGGTCACAAAGCTGTTCCAGTTACGCCTATTGCAGGTAACTTGGTAACTTTAGGGTTTGCTACATAATAGCAGCAGAAAGGAGCTGCTGGCAGCTCCTACGAGATAATTACAAATATTGTCCTTAGGAATGAAATTGTTTTACAATTGTAGCCTAAAGGTATGGAACTGGAAACATGAAAAAATACAGTTGTCATAGGTACTGACAGATTTCAGCTACTTTAATTCCTACATTTTTTTGAGATTATTTTAAATTACTTGGATTTTTCTTGTTATTTGTTGTCAAAATAACACAGGAAGCTTCAGTTCTTATTTAACATTCAGATTAGTAATATATCTTACTATAGCTAAATTAGTTGTGGTAGGTTTGAACTCAGTACGGTTCTTTTTCTGCCTGACAATTGTTGCCTTCTTTTCTCCCTCATATTTTTCATTTTTCACTTTATTTTTTGAGTGATCCAATTACGCATTCATTATGGTTTTAATATAAAACTTGGAGAGATATTGGGGGGAGGGAGACCAGACACTGGACTTTCTACTACATCTATTTGTCTAATTATCCTTCCATAATAATCTACACCATACATTCTTTGGGATCAAATTTACTTTTCCACATATCAAAAGATAATTTCCAAGACTGACAGGAAGGCCATATGCCTCATTACCCTTTCTCACTCTCTTTTGCTGTCCCCAGAAGATCACTGATGTATTTCATCCTTACTAAAACCCATTCTATCCTGGAATAAACCTGCTAAAATCTCCTTGCTTTTGTTCCTAATGTCTCACTCCAAACCACTTGCTATTAGTCTTCTAAACACCCTTTTAGGAGGTCTGTAGTTCCAGGTTACTATCTCCATCAGATTTCTTACATGTCTCTGTTCTTGCAGCTGCCTCATATCTTTTTTTTCCTATTTTTTTTTTTTTTTCCATGAGTTGGAAGAAAAATATTTATTGCAATAGCTCAAATTTCACCAATTTTTTTTTTTTTTTTAAAAAAAGGTACTTTTTAATTTTCTCTATATTTCTCCCAGTTTTCAACCACACATATTAGGATTTGTTTCACTGTATAAGTCACTGAAGTGAGCAGAAGAGTGCAGCATGCACAAATTAAGTGAGAGAAAGGCAGACCCTCATCTTAGCTTCAGAACCTCCTAGCAACACCTGAGAGGAGTATGGGTTTGAGTTTGTGTCTCCACCAGCTTTTCTGTTTGTTTTTTTTGTTTCTTGTGCACTCGCTTATCTCAAACTTTCACTTCAGAGTTCATCACAGTTTTGTTGCCAAGGTATCTCAGGATAAAAGAGAAAACGGTGAGTCCCTTGGGCAGCAAGGCTTCATATATAGCATGAATCATCTTGCTTGTGCTAATGTCAGAGTGTTTTCTGGGCTCAGCTTGACACTGAAAGATTTTTTTTTTATCCGTAGTTAGCAAAGCACCTTACCATGGAAATAAAGAAAGGTGCAGAAAGAGCAACTCTAAAACACAGCTCTGCATTAAATGTGTGGGGTTTTTTTTTCCTATTTTTAACCCAAGTATTTATTAAAAAACAAACAACATCACAAACAAACAAACAAAATAACCACACCGAAAAAAAAAAAAAAAAAAAAAAAAACACATTAAAACAATAACCAAAAACTGGAAGAGAAGAACATGAAAACAAAAGGCTGTTTCTGCCTTTGTTGTGAAATTATCCCTATCAGAAATTCATATATATTGCTTAATAGCCAGCTTAAAAGCAGTATCTGCTTATTAGTTGGTTTTAGTTTTTGTGCAATATTCCAGGTGGGCTGGCTGGAGCACAGAAAAGTGAAAATGGCACTTCCAAGGTCATTCTGTATGAACTCAGCTTGTACTAATATTTAGGGCTTGCTTATTCCCAGTCCACCGTATAAACCAGTACGTCATGTATGTACTCCTACGTGGCTAAATCTTTGAAATGATGTATTGTCTTTTGATGATATATTCTTTAAGAAATCCAGTTGAACTAAAATTATGTTTATTGTAAATGTAATGCAATTGATCTTGTGACTTTATTTGATATTTAGGTAGGTGTTCACATTTTCACAGGAATTTCATTGTAATTCAGGATCACATAAATGCTAATTAAGTTGTCTCTTCAAGGTTATTTTATTATAATGCTCATAAAGTTTGTGGTTTGTTGGTTTTTTTTGTTTTGTTTTTTTTTTGGTTGGTTGGTTGGTTTGTTTGTTTGTTTGTTTGTTTTTCTCCTTTTTTCTGTTTTGTTTTGTTTTGTTTTGGTCTGATCTGTCCAACTCAAATTGTTGTCCTAAACCTTGGACTTAAAGGAATATATAAATAAAAAAAGTTCAAGCAGCTTTAACCTCTTCAGGGATGGAAGAAGTATGTCAGGTGAAATTGATATAAATTACTGAAAAATCTCTTGAAGAAGGGAATGTAAAATAAACTCCAGACAAAAACCTGTGCTAGCTAACTTCATATCCCTCCTTCCCAGCTGTAGGAAATCAGGTAGGGAAGGAAGGAGACCAGCATGGCTTAGTCGAGACCTACTGGCCAGACTAAAGGACAAGGTGAGACTGCACAAGCAGTGGAAGCAGGGACAGGGATCCTGGGAAAGGGACGTGGGAACCGGCGCG
>NW_008626117.1:121316-130744 GCF_000691845.1 Merops nubicus
CGGATGGCCAGCGAGACAGGGACCAGTGAGACAAAGCCCCTCCCATAGTCAGTGAGGACAAGGGTCTTGAATGTCTGAGGAACCTTAACAGTCACAAGTCCATGGGCCCTGATGAGATGCACCCCAGAGTACGTATGGAGAGAGGTGATCCTGCCGCTCTACTCTGCCCTGGTGAGACCTCACCTGGAGTCCTGTGTCCAGCTCTGGAGGCCCCAGCACAAGAAGGACGTGGACCTGTTGGAACGTGACCAGCGGAGAGCCACAAAACTGATCAGAGGGCTGGAGCACCTCTCCTGTGAGGACAGGCTGAGGGAGTTGGGGTTGTTCAGCCTGGAAAAGAGGACGCTCCGGGGGAACCTTATAGCAACCTCCCACTACCTGCAAGGGGTCTACGAGAAAGCAGGGGAGGGACTATTCACAAGGGTTTGTAGTGACAGGACGAGGGGTAATGGCTTTAAGCTAGAAAAGGGGAGATTTAGGTTAGACTTTAGGAAAAAGTTCTTCAGTATGAGGGTGATAGACCACTGGAATAGGTTGCCCAGAGAGGTGGTGGAGGCCCCATCCCTGGAGACATTCAAGATCAGGCTATATGAAGGTCTGAGTAGCTTGATCTAGTTGGAGTTGTCCATGCTTATGGCAGGGGGGGGGGGCTAGATGACCTTTGGAGGTCCCTTCCAGCCCAGACATTCTATGATTCTATGATTCTAAGACTGACATAACATCCGAAAGAAAGTAGTGATGGGCATACTGAAATTAGGAGATTCAGGACAGAAGAGGCAGCATGACATTAAGGTTCTCTTCCTTTACAGAAGTGTTGTAGAATGCTAAGACTCACTTCACATGTGTCAGGAGGAATTCGAACTTCAGGGTACGCCAGAAATCTTTCTGTGCCCTTTCCACAGCTTTTGATTTACTATATAATAGGTCTTCATTATATTATGTAAATTTCTGTCTGTCTGATTACAATTCTAATTAGCTGATTCATATTTACTATAGTAGGATGTCACTTATGATAAATATTCTTCTAAATATTAGCTAGGCATTTACAAAAGTATTTAATGCCAGAAGTTTGTTTCTCTAGCCAACCAAGACTCTATGGATGTATAATCCTCATAACAGAAGTATTTGCTTCCATTATGAGGCAGTATTCCACCATTCCACCCTAAGGAATTCTTCAGAGGTAGGTGACCTAAATGAAATGCAAAATTCACATGATTTTTTTTCTTTAACCAATTACTTGTTTTCTTATAGGCAAAACATGGGAGACAGATCAGAGGAGGGAAGAAACAACCCTGCAAGCAAATTACTTCCTTTTCATTATCCACAGAATGCTTTGATTTGTGATCAGTCCTTTCAGGGATCCTTGGTTCCTCCTCTGGTCTTCTCTGTTCAACCTTTAGGCTCAGGTCTTTCCCTCTGTTATAAATCTGTTCATCAGGTCGTCAGTTTGCCTATTGATCATGCTTGCCCATTTTTAACAGAAAGACTTAATATCTTCTTCCATGCTTTCCTCTTCTCTGCTGATGATTTTACGCTGATCAAACCTTGTGCCCTGCAGAAAACTATCTTTCTGTGATCATTAAGACTCCATTCTTATTTAACTTCCAAGAGTAAAAATTTGCTGGGTAAGGGATAAAACCCTAACTTTATAAATTTATTTTCAAAATTGGTTCTTTTGAATGCTGTTTCCTGTATTTAATTAACTTGTAAAATCACAAGAATACATGGATAATAGCAACACAGACAACTGAGAGAAAAAATGGCTTTCAAACATAGCTGGTCTCCAGAAGTAGCATACTGCAAATTAATAACAACTTTTGTATATCTAATAATTTGCCTTCTACACTCAGTGTCACTAAACTTTGAGTAGAAAACAAAACAAAATATCTGGACAGACTTAGTAATTTTGAGGTTTTCTTTCTTTCCTCATGAGATTTCAGACTTTTCTACTGTAAGAGTAATACAACTAACTATAGAATATGATATAATTTTTTTTTCCCTTTTCAAAATAAGGGTGGTCAAGTACTGGAATGGGTTGCCTTGAGAGGTTGTGGAATCTCTGTCCTTTGAGATACTCAAAACTCAACTGAATATGACCTTGAGCAACCTGGTCTAACTTCGAAGCTGGCTCTAACATCAAAGCTGGCTCTGCTTTGAGGGAGAGGACCAGATGATCTCCAGAGGTCCCTTACAACTTAAATTATTCTGTTTCTGTGTCAAATGCAGCATTACCTTGTGCAATCCAAGAAGAGCTTTCTATAACATGAAAGCACAAATACGTGCTATGTTCACAGCTTCTTAATAGAAAGAACATCACTTTATAGTGAATCCCTTAGCAGATCATTTATTCAAGTGGTTAAATTTCTTTTTGCCTCATTTTTCTCTGTAAAATGGGAATATTATTGTACTTCCGCAAGTGCTTAAATTAAACAGCAAATGAATTCAGAGAAGTGACTTGTTTTTCTTCTGAAAAGAGAAACAAAATATTGAATTTTGTCTTTAAATTCTCTTTTATTGTAGCTACAATTGTATCCACTGTATTTTTATACAAACATTATTGGTATTATAGGTATTAGGAGATTTTGAATCTCCAAATGGAATAAGGAGATCACAGATGTATTTACAAGCAAGCAAGTCTTTGCATTCCACTATTCTGTTTCTAACTTCAAGTACTGAGGAATGGTTAAAACAATTTTGAACTTTATTCAGTACTATAAAAATATCACAGATACTTCTGATCATAGTTTTTTTTTCTGAAACTGTAGTTTCAGGCTGTAAGAGAGTGCTGTGTGTTTGAAGACTTTTAAGCAGACTTCTGAGATTAGTAGCAAATGTTGCCATAATTAGAAACTGCAACTGGCACTTCTTTGTATCTGGTCCTTTACTAATATATCTTCATTTAATTTTGTTTCCAACGCATACCTGTAGTATGATAGCTATGGTTTATTTCCTTTTTTTGCAAACAAATTTCAGTTTTGAAAGACTGCCTAAATTATTATTTCAAGTAGTCAGTAAGTACTCAATCCATGACTCTTCAAATTATCATTCTGATTTGATATTCATTTTTTCTGCTTCTACATTAAAATCTAACAGTACATAGTAACAGCAGGCAACATAAAATGTCTCTGCCAAACTTGGTCAATAATTGCATAGCATTTCCAGCTATAATTAAAACCTTTCACAGTCTATATTCACACAAAATTCTTTGAGGTTAATTGGGTTTAGATCACTGCAAAATCATTTTCATGTGATATATTTGACTTGTTACAAATTGTACATTAGTACATCAAAAAAGTACAGGCTGTTTTTTAATTTGAAAGTCTTTAGAATTTTAAGTTATAGCATCCAAACGGCTAGTTCCTAGTTTCTAATAACATTTAAAAGAAAGAAGATCCTTTCCATTTTGGAGGTATTGACATTAATGAGTGCTAGCATAAGATTGTGAAGGACAGGCTCTTCCAAGTATTTGGATTACTTCATTTAGTTACTTGTAAAGCTGAGGGACTTGCATACACCTGAACAAGTTTAGATGTCCTAATTTTAGGAGAATTAAATACTGAGTATGAGCTGAGTGACTTCTGGAACAGTCCTTGAGCACCTATTTTAATACATTTCTTGGCATATGGAGGCAGGATCCAATATAAGGGAACATAGATATGAAAACAAAACAAAACAAAACAAAAAAAAGGTGTTTAAGGAAGAATTATTTATATTTTTCCCTTAAAACTCTAGACAAACGTGCTAGAAGTCAGACCTTTCAGTCACTGATGATTAGGAGGCCAAAGACAGTAAATTACTGGAGTCTTTTAGAAACAGAGCTGAGATTTCATTCTATGCGAAATAGGACTGCTACTATGATCTGAAAATCATAATATCGAAACAGAAAAGGTGTTCATACAAAATTTGAGTCATATTGGGAGTGAGTCACTCCATCTGAAGTGTCTAGTTTGGAAAGCTAGTCTACATATGTTCCTTTCTAAGTCATTGCAGTCTCCAGAAAGAGGCTCTAGGCTCCTCAGACCTGAATCTGCAGTGACCCATGTCTTTCCACCAGCTGTAGAAGAATTACAGTAAAATTTCTGTTCCAAACCTATAATTTAAGGAACATCAGAACTCACTCCTCTCAACATTCCTAAGAGAACTGAGAAATAGATATTCATGAGGGATAATGTGACATATAAAGTCAAGCCTTCATACTCCAGCTTCAGGAGACACCACACTTTCAGGCTCTCATCCTGCTGGGGGACTTTGACCACGATGACATTTGCTGCAAAAGTAACACAGCAAGATGTAGGCAATCCAGGAGATTCCTGGAGTGCCTGGATGACAACTTTTTAAAGCAAGTAATAGACAGCTCTACCCAAGGGGATATGGTTTTGGATTTAATGGCGACCAACACAGGTGAACTTCTTGGGGACATCGAGATTGGAGACAACCTGGGCTGCAGTGACTATGCACTGGTTCAGTTCACTGGACTAAGGGGCGCAGAACAGATGAAAACCAAAGTCAACGCCTTGAACTTTAGGAAAGAAAACTTCCAGCTCTTCAAGGAGTTGCTCAACAGGACCTCTTGGGAGGCAGTCCTCAGAGATAAAGGAGCAGAGCAGAGCTGGTAGATCTTTAAGGAGGCTTTCAGAGGCTTTAAGATCTGGTAGATCTTTAAGGAGGCTACAGAGCACAAGAGCTCTCAATACCCATGTGCAGGAAACCAGGCAAGAAGGGAAAAAGACTGCCATGGCTGGGTCATGAACTACTACCTGAAAAAAAGAACAAGGTGAAACTGCACACACAATTGAAACAGGGACAGGTATCCTGGGGAAAATACAGGGAAGCTCCCTGGTTATGTAGGGATAAGGTCAGAAAGGCCAAGGAGCAGCTAGAGCTGAAGGTGGCAAGAGATACAAAGTAAAACAAAAAGAGATTCTATAAGTATCTAAATCAGAAAAAAAAAGGTCAAAGAAGGCGCACCCACCCTAGTGATAAACAACGGTGAATTAGTAACATCGGATGAGAAGGCTGAGATACTCAATAACTTCTTTGCCTCAGTTTTCATCAGCAAACCTTCTCTTCACAGCCCTCAAGCTGATGGCCCACAGGACAAGGACCTTGGAGACAAAGTCCCTCCCACTGTTAGCAAGGACAAGGTTCACGACTACCTGAGGAACCTGAACATAAATATATCCATGGGACTTGATGGTGTGCATCCCAGAGTATTGAAGGAACAGGCTGATGCAGTTTCTGAACACTCTCCATAATATTTGAGAAATTATGGCAGTCAGGTGAAGTCTCTAGAGACTGGAAAAAGGGTAACATCCTGCCCATCTTTAAAAAGGGTAAAAAAGAAGACCCTGGGAACTACTGTCCTGTCAGCCTCACCTCTGTGCCTGGGAAGATCATGGAACAGGTCCTCCTAGAAGACATGCTAATGCACATGGAGGACAGGGAGGTAATCTTAGGCTCAATGTCCAGATGGAGGATGGTGATGAGTGGTGTCCCTCAGGGGTTTGTGTTGGGACCAGTGTTGTTTAATATCTTCATTAATGATATTGATAGGGGCATTGAGTGCACCTTCAGCAAGTCTGATGATGATACCAAACTGGGAGGTGCAGTTGATATGCCAGAGGAACAAGATGCCATCCAGAGGGACCCAGATAGGCTGGAAAGGTGGGCCACCCAGGTGAACCTTAGCTGGTTCAACAAGGCCAAGTGCAGGGTCCTGCATCCTGCATGCATGGGCTGGGGTAACCAGCACTATCAGTATGGGCTGGGAGAGGGTTTACTGGAGAGCAGCCCTGTCGAAAGGGACTTGGGAGTGCTGGTGGATGAAAAACTGGACATGAGCCACCAATGTGCAGTCACAGCCAGAGGGCAAATCACATCCTGGGCTTCATCAAAAGAACTGTGGCCAGTAGATCAAGAGAGGTGATTCTGCCCCTCTACTCTGCCCTAGTGAGACCTCACTTGGAATACTTCATCCAGTTTTGGGGCTCCCAGCACAAAAAGCATGTAGACATATTGGAATAAGTCCAGAGGAGGGCCACCAAACTGATCAAGGGATTGCAGCACCTCTCATATGAAGACAGGCTGAGGGAGTTGGGCGTGTTCAGCCTGGAGAAGAGAAGACTCTGAGAGGACCATATAGTGACCTTCCAGTACCTGAAGGGGCCTACATGAAGGCAGGGGAAGATCTATTCCAAGGGGTATGTAATGATAGGACAAGGAGTAATGGTTTTAAACTAGGAAAAGATAGATTTAGACTCAATATTAGAAAAAAAATATTTTAATACAAGTGTAACAGAACATTGGAATGGACTGCCCAGAGAGGTAGTGGAGGCCCCAACCCTGGAGTCATTCAACGTCAGGCTTGACAGGGTCCTGGGCAACCTGATCTAGGTAAGGATGTCCCTACTTGTGTAGAGTGGTTGGACCACATGACTTCATGAGATCTCTTAAAGCCTCAAGCATTCTATGATTCTATGATAAAGCCAAATTGTATCAGATTTGTCAGATTTTACTATTTCTTAAAAATAAATTAATTGTTTGAAAAACAATTTTAGATACATAAAAATAAGAAGAGAAATAGCACAAAAATACCATGTATTCATGCTTTATTCTATACTTCTTTCATTCTCTCTAATTTTGTTAAAATCTGATAAATTGTAATCAAAGAAATGGTATAATTTGCTTTGAACAGACTGCACATTCACCTTCACCTTCCTTTTTAATAGCTATTCATTAATTTCTAATTACTGTATAAAAATAACATTTAAAATGCTTCATTAGCAGGGCACAATAGCATATATGTGGAGAAAAAAAAAAGTATGCTTGAAAGACAGCACAAAAGCCTTCTTGAGAAAAGTTATAGGCAAAATTGAACAGAAATGCTCTTTGACAATCATCAGACTTAGAATAAGATACAATAATCCTCACTCTTAATGCCGCACTTCACTCTTTCATTTTTTATTTTCTCAATTCCAATACAAACTTTATAAGTACCTTATATTTTAATATAATTATAAAGTACTCTGGGAATGTGTGCCTTATGAACAATAAAATGTCAAAACCAATCAGGTCATCTTTTGTTTCTTGGAGCTTACAGGACACTTTTTTTGTGTCCCTTAAAAAAAGACACAAACAGACAACCTCAGCTCCTGGATTCTTATCAGAGCCCTAAATATTGACCTGAAGTCTGTCTCTCCTTATCCACTGTTCTGTGTAAAAAATTCACATACAATGTATGTCAGTTTGTACATAGGTGTAACTATGCACACACTTGTTTTATATATGTACTCATTTCCTTAGACTTGACTAAACCATTTTGGAGTTTGACTCTGTGAGTATTTGTAGCAAATTAGTGTATTAATTAAAATCCTACCAAAGAAACAATTTAATTAACAAATTGTGTATAAAGATATTAGTTTTCCTTCTCCTGATCTCTTGGTCCACCAACACGGTCCACACTTCCTAAGGCAGCTGCCAAAACTTAGTCAAACTCTGCATACATTTGAAGTGTAACTTATTTTATTTAGGTGTATAAACCAGGCTGAAAGCAAAATGGTCACTTAGCATGCAGAGTAATCCTTTCTTTCAGGACTTTCATCCCCGTGTCAATAATGAAGCTCCTAGAATCAGTTCACATTCAAAACCCAGTTCTGACTAAAGCATTACAAAAAAATACCCTCTGTCTTGTACTGCTCTCTCTATAACATCTGCTTCTACACAAAACCTTTGCTAAGAAAAATGTAATATGTAAGCCTACCAGAATCTGATAAATTTTATTTTATGTTGAAATGAATAATTTGAATATTATACTTAACATTGTTCTGTTACACACATAATAATCAAAATATTATTAAATTGAACTCAAATTAATTATAAGATTTATGATTATTCAATTAAGAAACAGAAAGCTACTGCCATATATCAAATTAAATGAGTTGTTATTGATGTGAGACACTCTGGTAGAACTATTACAGAGATGACTTTTTTTTTTGTTTTGTTTAGTTTATTAGAGGCTTTCTGTTGTCACTAGATACAAGTTAAATATTCCTATGGAAATACACATGTAGCTGAAGACCAGGGATTTTTCACTGGAAAATATTTGCACCAAATTTTTTTTTTTTTTTTAAATGTAAATTTCTTCACCAGTGTATCAATACAAGAAGCAAAGATATTTTCTTCTGTTAGACTTTTAGAAGAACTAAGCATATTACTATAACAAAAAAAAATCTGAAGTAATTCTGTCAGACCCTATTTTTCAACTGAAACAGGTAAGCTACATTCACTGAATAATTCACTGGTGTAAATACAAACAAATTTAACAGCTAGGGCATAGCCAAATAAATATACGAAAATAACTCAAAACAAGTTGAATTCATGAATATGCATATTGTCTAGTCAGACATTCACATACAAATAATCTGCTTACAGTGAGTAGGTATAAAATTTTAAAAAATTAAATTTTCTAATGAATTACTAGTGTTTTATTTCTTCTCTCATTATTGTTGTTACGTAAAAAAAATTATTGATAGGTTGAATTTATGTTATACAACTGTAACCACGGTGTTAAGAAAAGATGAAAGATATTATCAATACAAGATGTAGAACACTTTCTTAGAATCCCTCGGTGGGCTCCTGTCTACAGAAGAGGACTGTTCTGTCAGACGAGACATATTCCCTTCCTACCCTCATGCTTGCAGCCTGACTAAGATAAAACAAGCTGAACAGAAAAAGGGAAGGGAAGAGAATGAAAGGGTGGGGGGGGGGGGGAGCTGACAATAAAGAAAATGTTTTCTCCTGTTCTGTCAGTCTTCCAGTACCTGTGGATTTTTAAATAAGTTTGACAAATTATTGCATGGAAAGGAGTGTTGTGGCCTTGATGATTATAGCAGGAAGACTGATGCCTGCCTGCTCTGGGAGACAAAGGGTCCCCTGGAACAGTGGGGCAGCACTAGACCCTCCTGACTCCATGGGGCAACAGGTCCTGTATCCTTGTGCTCCCTGCCTGGGTTCCCATAGTTCTCAGGCAGCCCAGAAGATGGAGCAGTCACCAAGATCAGGTATTTCATTGTTTGTTGATGAATTAACTATATCTGGGAGCATGCTCTGCCTTATGAATGGTTTTGTAAACTGAGACCCACCCCTTGCAGATTTTCTCACCTCCCATCTAGTGTAGCTGGCCCCATCAACATATGTGGGAAAAAAGATTTTTGTATTTCCTTTTCCTTCTTTCATCAAAATTGTCCTTGTGTGCTGGGACAAAGGCCAACCTCAAAGAGTAGATTGTTTGACTGTTCCCTGCAACAGTATTGTGCCATACTGAGGGACTACAGGGCCTAAGACCCATGAAGTACATGGCTTCTTTAGAAAAACGCTTTCCTAGTGCAGAGGAGCTGAATGGGGTGCTTGTGGTGGTTTAAACCACTTTT
>NW_008626118.1:0-633 GCF_000691845.1 Merops nubicus
TTCTCCCTTTTCTCCCTCCCATGCGGGCAGGGGGGTGGTGAGTGAGCGGCCCTGCAGCGCCGGCTCCCACCAGGGGCTGAACCTCCCCAGAGCTCCAGCTCTGGCTTCTCGTTAATCACCACTTAAGAACTGGGCTGGTGGTTTGGACAGTTAACAGCTTAGTAAGTGAAGGAGCATTTCAGCTCTGAGTTGGACGTTGAGACACGATGCACGGCAGTAGCCTGGGGAAGTCATTAGCACCAGGCAGCTCATCCAGCTCGCTGGATGTGGCAGGTACCCTCATTCCTCTCCTTTCTGCACAAAACACCATGTCCCCCCAACAGCCACAGGGAAGCAGGCTGATCCAGGCAGTGAAATGGCTCCTCAGCTCTCCTGGGCTCCATGGCACCAAGCTGCCCAATGCTGGGGGTGACACCTGCTTGAGACAAACCCCACAAATTGGAGCCCTCAACACAAGAAGCACGTGGACCTGTCCAGCCCAGAGCCACAAAAATGATCAGAGGGCTGGAACAGCTCTCCTGTGAGGACAGGCTGAGGGAGTTTGGGTTGTTCAGCCTGCAGAAGAGGCTCTGGGGGGACCTTATAGCAACCTTCCAGTACCTGAAAGGGGCCTACAAGAAAGCAGGGGAGGGT
>NW_008626118.1:783-54079 GCF_000691845.1 Merops nubicus
CTGGTGACATTCAAGACCAGGCTGGATGAGGCTCTGAGCAGCTTGATTTAGTCAGAGATGTCCCTGCTTGTGGTGGGGGGCGTTGGACTACATGACCTTTGGAGGTCCCTTTCAGCCCAGACATTCTATGATTCTATGATTCTGTGAATCCTCCAGGTGCTGGCAGGCCAGACAGACTGACCTGGGTTCACGCCCTGCATGGGCTGTACTCAGGGTGGGTGGGCAGGGTCAAGGTTTTGGTTGCCTGCCCAGCCGACTTGGAAAAGGTAAAAAAACATTTGCCTGGAACATTCATATTCAGCATGAAGCCTTATTTCTTATGCAGCTTAAATTACATTCTGGCTTGATGGTACTTACTCTCTATGACCCAAATTAATGTCTCTGTTTTAATTATCTGTGTCAGACTCAGAGCAGAGAGAATTCAGTGCAGATGGATTCACAGCAGTGGAAATGGAGACATCCCTGCCCCACACAACAGTTGCTTGAAGGACCGCTCCAGAGCCATGCACTTCTCACCTGTTGGGACCAAGGACCCTCCTTGTGCCACCCCAACGAGCCAGTTGATGCATGCACTCTCTATCTGCAGATACTACCAATGACATCTTGCAATTTTTTCCCACACCTACAATGCTGGATACATGGGGGTGCAATGAAAAATTCAATCATTATTTGAAAGTGCAATTCATATTTAAAATGCAGTTCCATTCTGCTCTCTGCACTCTGCACATCTAACTGCAGGTGGCTGCAGGAAACCTGCACCTGTATTTCACAGGGACCTGCTACTCTCTGCACTTAGGTCTACTGACTGCAAAGATGCAAAAAAAAGGCCTAGAAAGGTCTTGGCAAGCCATACATTCCCAGCGTGTGGGTAACTGCACAAATGAGAGTCAAACTGGCATATTCAAGTGCCCTCTGCACTCCTCTTTGCCTCAATTCACAGAGTGATTTTTTTAGAGCAAACCTGTCATCACCAGTGTCCTAAGCTGATACTGTGGATGATGATGAGCACGAGGAGGTTAAGATGAGGACATCTATTTTGTGCTATTTCTGGTACAAGGACAATAACTGCTGGTCAAAGGGGAGGGCAGACAGTTCAGCATGGTGGCATCTATAAACGCTGCAGCTAAATCTGACTGGGCTCATGAGTCAGATGTCTTTCTAGAATGGCATCAGACAAATATCTAAACTGCAGCCTACAAAGACTCCTTTCTTTCTATTTTAAGAGCTGTGTGAACAGAACTAGAACACTGCAGCTATTTTCCATTATGAGTTAACTCTCCATACACTTAGTGTCCGCCCTGATCATGCAACAAAATCCCAGGCTTGGAAAAATCCTCTTCTCATGATCAGTGACTTCTAGTGAGAAATCCCAAAGCAAGGAAAAAGTGTGAAAAAAGAACAGAAGTTGCTGGCGTGGGCAGAGAGGAAAAAAAACCAAGAAGGCAGATAGGGAAATCAATGCAGAGGAAGATATGCCCAAATTCATCATTGGCAAGTAAAGAAGATACCAAGAAGTGCAATCACAGATCTGGAAAGAGAACAAGATTGGTTGTTCAAGCCACCTGAAAACATACAAAGTGTCATACAGCCCTACAAAAGAGGTAATGACCAAATGGCTTCAAAAACAGTCATGTTGCTCTTTAGATCGTCTGGACCTGACATGGCCCAGCCTCAATGACGGGGTGCCTCTGGCTGCCAAGAGAAAGAAGCTCCACTTTAGACCTAAAAGTCTCTTTGGGGAAACCTCCCTCCCAGGGCACCCTCAGTGTCAAATGTCTCCTAGCTCCACCAGAAATTCAACCAGTCTGCAGGAAAGGAGGTCTTCTTCACATCAGTCTGCCTGACTCTAGAGCTTCTCCCCTGACTCCATTACAGAAACAAGGTTTTTCCTCAGGCCAGGCTGAAAACTGGCAGGTCTCTCTCTTTCTAACCTCTGAATTTCATGAAGTCACTTAAGAAGTTCAGAGTCTCTAATGCTGTTTCCTGAGGCAAAGCATTTAATTCTGCAGTACAATAGTCTTTTGAAGAGAATACAGTCTCCTGAAAATGGCCCATTCTGCTTTAAAGGCAGGAAATAAAACTTCAGGTTTCAAATCATGGTACTTTCCTTCACTGAAACCAGACAGAACATTTCAAAAGATTCACAATAAAGTCCAGCAAATAACTTTTTCTCAGAATTTGCCCATAATTGACTGAATTCCAGCAGAGCAGCAGATAATGAGAGGCTGCTCATCACCTGGCCCAGGCCAGCAGCAATGCTGTAGGCTGTATCTAGTGAACAAATCACACCAACCCTGTCCCTCCAGGGCTGGATTTTAAGTGTTAAACTCTTGCAGCTCTGCCACTGCTGGAGCATGCCTGTGGGGCCTCGTTTAAAATTTTTGCAGCATGGCATTTGCCCTCGAGAGAGTATTTCTTGTTTATGTTTCAAAGAAAAAGTTACTTTTTTTCCCCCTCCCGATCAATTCACTGACATAAACGCCCTCAGTGCAGAATTTCAAGCATCGACAGTGCTGTACATCTTTACCTCTCCAGGGTATTGCTCTCTTCTTTGCAATAAAATAGGTCTGCCACGATGGGAAAATTCTCAACCTTGAATTATACACAGCAGCTCTCTTTTTTTCTTGGGAAGCAGCAGAGAAATACACTAGCAACTGTTCCCATTCTCTGTATTTGCTTTATTACTCACACAAATGTGAATCACTAATCAGCATCTATCTTAAATCACCATAAACTTCCTGACTAGCTTGCCATTGTCTTTTCTCTAGGCAGCCAGCCCAGCTGGTTCCCATAGGTACTAGCAAAATAAAACCCTGAGAGAGAGATCTAACAGCTGATTCTTGCAAGCAAAATCTTCTAGTATTACAGCCTGATAAAGCATCAGTCAGTGCTTGGTAATGTTCCTTTCTTCTGCTGCATCAGCCCGGCCCCTTCCCTAATCTGCTTTCTTGCCAGTGGGCAGGAACCTCATTGAAATACTGACCAAAATGAAAACCATTCCCCTCAATACATACTGTTACCACGAGCTATAATTTTGTTTGTTCCTTATTACGCTCAGTGACAGCCTAAGCCCCATGTGAGTAAAGGGCTGTGGTGACAGGCTTCAAGGCTGGTCTGTCCCTTTCCACAGGGTGTCTGTACTTGGGCAGCACGCACAGAGAGGGCAACAGCCACTGGAAGAGCTTGACTGACAGTAATGGCACCACATCGATTTTGACTCATTCAGCTCCTAGTTCCCTAACACTCAAATGGATATTGTCAACATCATTGCATACTTGGGGCTTTCTTTGCTTGCCTCTTTAGGTCATACTTAGAGGCAATATTTGTCCCTAATTCAGACATGGTGCACAAGCATCTGTAATGCATCCACCTGTCTTGAAGGGTGAAGGATAGCTCTAAAGGGAGGAGCTAGAATGTGGCTGGTGTCACGGAGCTTATCGCTATTGCACTCATTTTGTGTGTGACAGAAAAAATCTGCTCTGGGATGGCACTTTCTGGTAGAATAAGGTATTTGAGGTATTCATTTTTCAGTGACCACACAGCCTTTGAGAAAAAAGACTGTGGGCCAAATTACATACCATCTGCTTCTGCTCCTTTTGTTTTGCCTCCTGAGCCCGCCTGAGTGCAGTATCCAAAAAATGATTGACACCAAGCCTGGACAGGAGAGAGAAAAAGGGATCCGGAGTATCCTGCTGCCACATCTGACATGCAAGCATTGCTGCAGCTTGCTCTGTGGGCTGTGTCAGCTCCAGGTGAGTAGCTACACCTTAGTGAAAGAGCAACCTTTCACCTGTGTTCTTCGACAACAGACATGAGTATCAATAAATGCACGAAAGAGTAGCAGCCCCTCAGACTCCTGGCTTGTCTGGCCAACACTATGTGGTAGCTGCAGACTGAGTCCCTCTGTGCATGACAGAGCCTATAAAAAGTTGGAGGTTATCACTAATGGAAGTATTTGCTATGAAAACATCAGAGGAAAGAAAGGAGGGACAGAGCTACATGTCTTTGTGCAGTGAACACAGACTGGCAAAACTGAATGACCTGGAGTGCCCCAGCAGGCTACTGCACTCAGCTCAACAGGACCAGGAAACCAGAACGATGCAGTTCCAATGGGGTGGAAAAAGATGTTGGTGTCTGCTGGGAGGCATTTGTGGTGGTGTCAGTGGTGGTCTCCCAGCAGGTTTAGCTCACAGCAGTGTACATTCAGCTGTACTGTGGTTCCCTCCAACCTAGGTACAATTTCTGCTTTTGACCATTTTAACTTCAGGAACAAGTGAAGAGCCATCTGGCTTCTGGCCTACATTCTTATACTTCTGTTTCACTAGTGTTAATATTCTGAATGTTCTGGATGTTTTCCACGGCCTGTGTTTGGCCAGAATGTGCCATTAGTTACTTTTTCTGCTATCTTAATGAAATGGGGTTTTACCATTAATTGTAAGGTGTGAAGGACAAATGCAGGAAGAAAGAAATACAAATGGAAGAATAAAAGGCAATCGTGCTTATGAGTTCTGATGTTTTACTAGTACTGTTAGAAACATATATAATGCAATTTATTTCACTGAATACAAGTAACTATGTATATATATATACACATATATATGCACACACATGTATATATATGTAACTATGCTTTTGAGTACTAAACAAGGGAACATAAAGTAAGGCTGTGGGTGCCACAGATGGAACTCTGGCTGGGAGTCAGGAGACTCATCATTCCTCTGCAGGGCTGCCACAGACCTGCTGCATAAGCTCAGGCGTGTCCCTTACAGCCCAGAGCTGCAATGGTGTTTGAGCATTGCTGTGCTGAGCCCTGCGATGACAAAATGACATGGTGCTCTTGCAGACGAGCCCTGACGATTTTAGCAGAGGCAGATCCTCACCCTCAGCATCTGTCCCTCACCTCTGTCAGTGGTTTGTGTCTCTGGCAGGTGTGATGGAGATTGCGCTGCTGCCGAAGCCCCGGGCAGAGGTAACCAATGTGTGGATGCACACCCCAATCTACCATCCCACCTTTGGGACCAGCACAGCCAGCAGTCAGGGGGAGCAAGTGCCAGAAGCTGGTAATATCTCAGATGGCTGCAGCTTCATTTGCAAGGGTTGAAAACTGTAAGGAAAGACATCAAAAGGGATAGACAGAGCCAAGACTGCCTCACCAGACTGCAGGATGCAGGCCCCTGAGGACCAGAGTTTGAAAGGTATTTAAGATCCTAATAAATGCATTTAGCTATTTCCAAAGTCTCTATCTCAAAATGCTCCTGAAACCGGATGAAGCTGTAAATCACATGAAATTTAAGCAGCATGAGGTATTACAAGGCCTAAGCACCTTTCAAAAGATGACATCCGTTTATTCATCTTTGCTGTGTGTGCTCTCTGAGTAAGCACTGTGATGCCACAAGCACAGCTCACCCTGATGGGTGCCCTGATTCCATCTGTGCACCGCTACAATAGTAAGTTGAAGAGTATCATCATGGGAGTCCAGGTTTACATCTTCCCATCCGTTCTCCCATCCCCAAAATCTCATCAAGAACATTTAAAAAGGAGTATGCAGGGGTTTTTTGGTGCAGATCACTGGGAAAACACTAAGTCTTTTCAAGCCATACCACAGACCAATATTTTTCTTCTCAGTCATTGAGCCATTTGAGAAAACACTTTGACACTCGCCTTCTAGAATGCAGATATCTGATAATCTATTTAATTTACAAGCCTGTTTATTATAAACAGTTTTTCAACAAGCAAAGGAGCACAATCATCAGATGTTTCAATAATCACTTCACTAGAGAAAAAACAGAAGTGGCACAAAGGTTTTCTCTGTGATTGAAGAAGAAAGATGTAAAAAAAATCTGTTGGTAGTTCTTGAAGAGTTGAGGCAATCATCTCCTGGAGTCTAATTAGAAGAAAAATATGCCCTTTATTGACTTCACAGTCAGAAAAAATGCAAAAAGATTTGTCTATTTGAGATCACAAATGGGACAGAAGTAATGTTATGCACATATTCCTTGGAGCATTCTGGATTATGCATGGTTCTTCAAGACTTTACCGAATCTGCATATTTTTGACCTTTAGCAAGATAAATTATGAGATGGTGAAAATTGTACATACTATTCTGAACTAAAATATCTGCTGTCTCTTAAGAGCGAACTTAATTTTACAACTAAATAAAGACTGCAGGTTCAATCATCACAGATTTTGCAGCTGGCACCAATGCTCAATGAATATTTACATTTTTCCTGTGATTCTGGAAAATACTTAGAAAAACTGCTGCTCTTTTATCACAGCGTCAGGTATCAGCACAAACCATGACAGTGATAAAAAGTCCTCTTTACTGGTCTTTTTTTTTGCCACACAGCACACAATGAGTACTTTATAACCCCAGTGAGCTGTGCAGAATTAATGTGATGCTAAAACTTTATTTGTTCAAGGAATATGCACAAGACTGAAGGCACAGAATTAGCAAATTTTACTTGAATGGTTAATTGTATCATCACTTTGTGTTATCACAGCAATTTGAAAGCACTGGCTAATTGATTGGTACAATGGAAATGTTAGCTAGGTAAATACGACCTTCTGCATGATCTGCTTTTGCTACCCAGGCTGCACATCTGTGTGTGGCTGTTTTAACCCAGTCCAGGTTTTGAATGCCCCTGAGAAGAGCAGCTCCCCATCTCCATCTCTTCATGCTCATTCCCAGCTGCTCTCTTGGGTGGGAGCAAAGGCTGGTGCAGCTGCATGGTGGGAGCAGAGCCAGAGGAAACCTGGCTCTCCCTGTCTTCCTCCTCCTGGGTGCACCCTGCAGCGCCTGAGAGATGGAGCCAGCAGACTAGGCTTGAGGGTTCCATTCACCCACCCCCTGCAGCACCCTCATTTCTGCAGTGCTAACTGGGATTGATGGGGAAGGTGCTGGACAGCAAACGCTCTAAGATGTGTGCCATATTGGGGTGCAGCCAGGGCATCCAGGAACCCAGCAAACCACCCAGCCTGTATGGGCCTGCAGCTCGCAGAGAAGGGCTTGTTTATGAGGCCAGTGGAGACCTCCTGCTCTGGATGCAGGCTCAGTGTGGGCACATGTGCCTTTGTGGGCTTGCTGTTCTTCCTGGTACCCTGCAGCACGTGCACCTTTGCTAGCTCGCAGAGCGGGCAATATCGACTGCAGCAGACTTCAAATGAAACAGAAATTACTCTTGGATAAATTATTCAGGTATTTGTTTCTATTTAAAGGGACTTTATGGACTTCTCGGTTAAATAAAATATGAAAGTGGCATGATAAAGCATGTAAGCATCCTCACCCGAGCTGGGTGGGAGCAGGGGAACAGAGCTGAGCTTAACATCTTCCCCTTGCCTGGTTACAGACCAGACACCAAATCCCATACTCTTGCCCCAGGAAAAACTCTGTTTTATCTTTTTTTCCTAAGGAAAGGCAGCATGATGAGGGTCTTTTGAGGAATATCAGCAGCTTTCTGCTAGGTGTTGATCTGGGGCTTAGTCTGTTGTAAAATGTTTCAAATGCTGATGAAGACATCAGTGTGCACCAAGATGACAGGGACAGGGCACTTCAAACAACATGTGCTCCCTTGTTCCTGGCTTGGTCCAGTGTCAAAGGTTACGGCTGGTCTGGCCACTGGACAAATGACAGACATGGTCTATTAACACCTCTTCCTTCCTAAAGGGAAGAGAAAGGGAATAAGGGAGAGATATTTTTGGAAGTCCCAGACTGGACTCAGTGGCTGAGAGGAACCAGATTCAGGAGCTGGATTCTGGAATTGGATTCAAGAACATGTGCAGAATGGACAGAGTCCTCCTCAGATGTTGGCAGTTGAAGATGAGAGCTTGACTCTCACAACCTTTCAGATTTATACCGAATATGGTGTATATGGGATGGAATACCTCATGGGTCAATTTAGACCTGTCCAGTCTGCTCCTCCCCGCAGGTTGTCTTTTACTTTCTGCCCCCAACAATGTGGAGTGCAGGATTTAGCAGTGACCTTGGTCTGCACAAGTATAAGCAAGAAGCTTTCTGCACACCAATCCTTGGTAGTGACTATAAACATTGAGTATTATCACTTCTAGAAGCAGACACTCTCTGAGAAAATACACCATGAACTCCAGAAAGTGTAGTCACTTAGAAGAGACTGAGCTGAGCTGAAAAGTAAAAACACTGGACAGAATTAGCTCTATTCTACCCCAAACCAGGACATCCAGCCTGCCTCAAGGAGCCTTTCCCAGTCCTTGCCAAGCCATATTTTGGGGCTCCAAACTGGGAGACATCTCATGGTCCAATGCTAGCTGGGACAGTGTTTTGGAAATGAAAGAAATGATTGAGATGTGCCATTTTCTCAAAGGCAGAGAAGGGGCTTTTACCCATCTTATTTCCTGTTACAGAAATAGCCATCACCTCTTCACGCACCAACTCCTCACATGTGAAAGGAGAATAAGAGTAATTCTTCTTTCCATGTTTAGCTGTGTGTAGGAAGGACACCTTATCTGGTCTCCTACTATGTCAAGATGCAGCGTCTTGGACACCATCCAGTTTCTCTTACTGCCCGTAGATATTTCTGCAATTTTATCAGCATTACATTTAATTCTACAGGGCTCAGTTTTCACAAATGTGTCTCACTTGGCTTTGGTTCATTCTTTGTACAAAAGCATCAGTTAAACTGCTGGTGGTTTTCTTTTAAATCCTATTTATTCTCCTCACTAACTCTCTAAGCAGAATATGTTGGTTTGGTCTTGGTTTGTTGTTTTTTTCGTGGTTTTTTTTTTAGGAATTTCTATCAACACCCCACCCTCCCATAAATATTGTTGTTATCTGTGATTAAGAGCATATGTTTCAGTCTGGTACATCAAATGCTGTTGCAGAGTTATTTCCTAATTGTTCTTTTTCAGTGGAGCAGAGAATGGATTTTAAATGTGAGCTTTATTTTGTAAGTCATGGGGTGAACTTGGTTAGCAAACCTGGGTAAACAAAATCAGTTGGTTTTTTGTTATCATTTTGAATGAGACAGCTTGATTTATTTATTGCTTCCTGGATAAGTTCTTTACCTCCTGGAATGTGTGGCTACTTGGATTAATGTTTTATATCAGGTCTTCTGCATAACTAAACTGGACCCTTGCTTCTTAGACACATTACAAACTGCGGATATTCTTATGTGGCGTCATGCTGGAGCTATATATTCCCCAAACTTTCCCCGCTTACACATTTTAAAAGCGGCAGGTTGTAGCTCAATATTACTGCTGAAAATCAGAACTGACAAATTTCTAACACAATGCAATGAGTGCTAAATCTGCCCCTTGCAGATCAAACTACAAGACCTTAGAGGCTGTGGCACCAGGAATTCATACAGGAGAAGGATCTGCAGAGGTCTAAGAACCATCATCTGCCATCGCTGAGACAGCCCAGGAGAAGGAAGTTAACATCTCCTGGGGCCAATGACTGGTCCCTGCCTGTGAGAACAGCAATTTCTGTCCAATTTTACATTCAGGGCCACCCTTTGAGAGGCTTTTAAAAGACACAAAATCGAAACACCATATTTCTGGATATACCCTAATTAGCGTGCCCTTATCCATAAAATTAATTCCTCTGTAATTGGCTATGCTCCTCCTGGCTAATTAAACAAGCAGTTTTATCCATTGCTATGGACAATTTTGTGCAGAAGGGACAAGTAACCAACCCTAGATGTGCAATTACAGTGTTTTCTCCCCTTTTTGGAGATTTCTCCTTTGCTCTTGGCACAACACTGAATTTTAATTCAGACCACTTCAGTCTGGAGGTCTAAATCTCTCTGTATAGTCAATGGAGAGGGGCATTTTTTGATGGAAGTCAAGCCAGTGCCCCAGCAACTGCCCAAAGCTCTGTGTGTCTCCCATGAGACTGCTGCATGTCTCAGCTCTCTAAATGGAGACAGCAGCCAGGAGCAGAGCTGTACTCCTGAACAACTGGAGGTTCTAAGATCGTGGTAGCCAGTCTCATGTTTTCTGCAGCAAGAGGATTAAAGGATGCAAGAGGAAGCATTTCCCAGGGGTCGGAGGGACTCAGCTGATGAAAGGAAAGATGCAGTGGTCAGAGAGAGACAGGGCTATAAATGCTCCTTATTTCTGCTCTGCGTTACTGAGTATCTTTGTACTTTTTCTGTTTCAGAAGCCAAATATTCGGTTTATGTTCAGTAAAATCTGTCTTTCCCGAGCTGAAAAGCCTTATCTCATCCTGAGTCCCCACATAAGGGAAGGTCTGGGCATGTTCACTGTGAGACCCCAGCCAGTCTGGGGTCCTGGCATGCACACAAACACCAACCACACCAGCAGCCACATAGCAGAAAGAATAGCAGAAAGAAAACTTTTTCTTTGTAGCAGAAAGAAAGGCCTTGATTTTGCAGCTCCTGTGCCTGTGTCAGGCTGAGCCAGACATCTCTGCATAGGACTCAATCTCGTGCGTGCAGGAGACCACAGCCATAATGAGGATTTTGCTTTTGAGGGAGGTGTTGCAAGAATAAACCTCACCAGACACTGAGCATGCAAAGCCAACAGTGGGCATGGTGGTCCTAGAATATGAACGCTTCAGCTGAAAAGTTCCTGGAGCCAGGCAGCCCTGCTGACAGTTTGCATGTCCCTTACAGGGGAAAACGTGGAGATGCCTGGGAAACGGGCAGCTGCCACTGAGAGATGAATGAGGTGGGGAGGAAGATGAGCAGGAGCTTTATGCTCTCCAGCCAAGCTGCAGGATAGGGCTATCTTCCCTCTCCTCACAGGTAGCTGAAATAAAATTGGAGAAATCTGCTCTTTCAGAAGACTCAGGGAGATAGGAGAAGTAGCCCAGCTGCTGCTGTGACTCTGCAGCTTCACTACTATGAAGGCAGCAGTGGAGCCGATCATTCTTTTCATGTGGCATGGGGGAGAAATGATGGATGGAAGGAATATGACCATCTCCTTGGTGATTTATCCCTTATGTACAACTTAAGGGTTAGAATGTATGTCCAGGTGCCAAGGAAAAGGAATAATGTAATTACTCCTGCCTTAGCTGCAAGCACAATGAGTCTACCTGTTGTTATCGCAGGGGGCATCTAATGAAGCGAGGCAGGGACCAGGGAAGGAAGGAAGTAGCAGCAAATACACACATCAGAAACCTGCATATAGTGTTGAGGAGCTTACTGCATGGCTGTCAAGAGCTCTGCAGGCTCATTAAGCTCTTACCTTTCTGCTTCTTCCCAAAGTCCTTTTGAATCCCCCTCCCTGTGGCTGCAATCATCTCAGGCTCTCTAAGGAAGTGGGTGAACTCCCACTGATTGCAGCACGGTGCTGGTTCAGCCCACTCTGCCCCTGCCACACCCTGTGGGCAGAGGTCATGTGAAATCGGAAACAGGAAAGCCAGCCAAGGTGCTGCAGATGAATTTGGGATTCCCTGTTAATGCTGCTTTGATATTCCTTTGTTTCCTTTTCTCTTCTGTAAAAAGCCTTTCTGGAGCCCGCCAGCCATGCCACACAGTAGCAGTAATTTACTGTTAGCCAGGATCATGCACCCTATAAACAAAGAGCTTTGTATCAGGACCTTTGAAACAACAGAAATCCCAAAAACTCTCTGATTAAGATTTGCAGCATTTGGCCCTGTGAAGAAAACAACTTCACCCAAACTGCTTCCCACAGACTTCAGTCGCTGTAAGGGGTAATAGATGTCTCTCTGCTCATTTTTTTTTTTTCAGACACTCGTAACTCAGCAGTGGGAGCTTATTTTTCACATATCTTACCCAAGCAGGGTGTCTAGCTTATTTTATTACCTTTCTGAGGACCAAAATGTCTAAATAAAAGAAATGAAAATTTTGCCAATATTCAGACCATTTGGCCTTTCAAGTTTTAAGTAACTATAAGAATGGTATCTGAAATTTTCTGCTGAGTACATCAAGCATTATTTCCACCACAGGCCCCTAAGAGTTCTTGCTCCATCCAGTTTTGTCAGGCAGGGAGGCATGAGCAAAATCTCTGCTCTACCATATATATTTCAGGAAACCGAATGAGAAATAGGATAGGAAAAAAAGAAAATTCACAGTGACAGCTCTGAATATTCTTTCCACTTGCTTCTCATCAGCAAATTATGGAATTTTGACTGTCTCATTTAATGCATTAAAAAGGCCTTTCTACATGTTAAAGTATCCAGGGTACTGCAATAATACTGAAAAATCTTACACAATAGTAGGCAGAAAAATGGATAAGAGCTTTTAACATGGAATCATAGAAAGCCAATGGACTGTGCACAAAAAGACATTTCAGCACGAAGGCACTCTGTCCATCACTGGGGCCATCAGCTATCCCTCCAGCTATTTGTTCTGATGACAGCTCTGATGAAACCAGGGCTTTCTGGGAGTATCTGATTTTTGCCATTGACTCCAGCAGAGTCATGATTTGGCTGCTGAAGGTTTGAGGCTAATGGGAATGAGAGGTGAGCAGTGAAAGGAGAAAGGTGTCCATAGTCTGAGTGGATTAAAGCAGCTGGAAGAAGGAGGTCAAAGCATCTCTCTGCCAGCACTGAACAACTTGGGATGGCGGAAACAGGACCATCTGGATAGTGCAGGGTTGGGCTGACTGGTGCCAAAGGGAGCCCAGTTGAGGGTCACCAATATCTAAGAGAGCAGCAGGGAGTTTTTCCTGGCTCTGACACAGCATCTGTACTGCAGGAGTGAGGAACAGGCTTCATTTCCTGCCCTACTAATTAACAGAGTTCAGCCCATTTTGGGCAAGTCCATCCCAAACTTGATGGTTCCCAGCTGCCCTCCTAACACCCAGAATCAGAAATGAACTTAAACTTGCATGCTGATTCCTCAGGTGTGGCTGTTCTCATGCACTTCATTCTGCAGTGGCCTCTGCATCACTAATGAGACTACACACAAGCATAAATGCTTTACTGGATAGTCCTTGGCCTTTTTAGCAGTGTGAGATATGTATGGACTTTTGAAAAGGCCAGAAGTTCCCTTGCAGAATCAGGCTCAGCAAAGCTTCACTCACTTCATGTCGTCCTGTAAGTCGAATGACCAGCTTGTTCTCCTGTGAGCTTTGCAAGCTCATCACAAATGCACATAAGGACTTGCTCAGCCACAGCAGAAAAAGAAAGACTTTGGGTTGAGTGACAAAAACGAGCAGTTCATAGGAGACTTTGGTCATCAGATTTCTGTAGGTAGTCAAAAGCTGGGCTTGGAAAAGCTTATGGGAAAGATGCCTTGATAAAAATGGGGAAGGAGGCAGTGGGAATGCAAGAGGGGAGGAAAGAATTGATTTATGACAAAGCCAAGGCAGCTGATCTGAAAGAGATAATTATTCTTCTATAACTGGCCAGGGAACGGAGGAGCCATTATGTGGATGAATGGAGACAGCAGAAGCAATTTGTCAGACTGACTTATTTGAGTGAGTAACTTCAGTTCCTCCCTGTCTTCTTCTAAGTGATTTTTCTTTCATTGTCACATAGGAATGTGTTTTATATTTTAAACTCTTCTGATGCTTACCTGAGTGAGGGAAGAGAAAAAGGAGGACTTTTGCATGAAGATCAGCCATGAGGTTTTGCAGCAGTGCCCACTGGCTCTACTGAACCTACATGCACGCTTGTGTCGGTTGTTGGCAGTTTTGGGAGATTTCAGACTTGGCTGGAGAAGATTCCTTCCTGAGGAAAATTTGGAATTAAAAAAAAAAAAAACACAGCCCAGGAGCAGAATAATTAATCTATCTTTTTCTGTGCGTATTGTTTATTTGTGTTTCTGATAGAAAGGAACAAAACTTGTTTCTAAAGCCTTCACTTTACAAACCTAAAGCCACATGGTATATGTCTGTTGTGCATTATTCTTATGCACTCTGAAATGGCTCTGGATTTTTTAGAAGTTAATTTCTAGAGACAGCTCATCCATGGTCTACAGTACTAAACTCTTCTACTTTCTTTTAAGAAGTGAGAGCCACCTCCAGGATTGGAAATGAAAGCCAGACATGGGGCTGGACGGATTTGAAGCATAGGGATGGGAGTGAAGCATAAAAGTCTCATGGGTTTGCAGCTGAGCATGCCTGTCCCTCTGCACTACCCCTGATTGCAACCAGCCACAAAAATGTGTCTCTTAACTTTTTTTAAATTGGCTGAATGTCATGAAAAAGGTCCCTCAGGGAAGATGTTGACAGAGCTCATCAACATGGTGTCCCTTGGTTGCTGAAAGGCCCTGTGGATTCAAACCCCTTTTTTTTTTTTTTTCTGTAGACCTCTCCAGGGTTGGTGCACATTTGCTGGGGAGGGCTGGCACACATGGACAGCCTGGGCTTCAGCCGCTGGCTGCTCCCTTCCTCATGCAGGCACGTGATTAATTCACCCACTAGGTGAGGGATCTTCACTTAATTCCTCCTTCTTTCCCAGCAGGTGCAGACCAACACCCCTGACTTGCAGAAGAGTGTTTTAGCTGCCAGCCAGCCATCCCTTCTGTCCAGGTTTTTGGCAGATGGGTCTGTCCCCATGCCTAGAGATCCTGCCTGCAAGGTGCAAAAGAGGGGCTTGGACCACCTTAAGTAAAGAGTAGGATTGCCCCTGGCTCTCCTGCTTTGAAGTTGTATCCTTCAAGACTATTCCACAGAAGTCTAGACAGTGATACAAAGGAAAAGCATCTTTCCTGGCTGTGTTTTGGAAGAAAGAGGAAACTCCGGTCTGTGCTTTGAATGAAAGAATCCCTGAGGGAGACTTTCTGGCCTTTGGAGACCAAGTGGCATTCCAGCATTTACGGCAGCTTTTGGAAAACGTCTCCTCTGACAGAAGCCTGGTTCTAAGCAAGGGGAGAGGCTGTCCTGCTCTGCACTGCACATGGCCGTTCTGCAGAGCTGCTTTTCAATGGCCTCAGAGAAGACCCATTAAGTGCTTTCTTCCAACTACTTTCAACGTCTGCTCCTTGTTACATGTTTAAATTAGTCTCTGGCTTTGACAGTTACTCAAAGAGTAATTGTTCTGCACCCACATCAGCCTTGGCAAGGAAATTCAAGTTTGGGTGCCCTTATGGTTTCCTTTTGAGGCTCTGACCAAGCTCAGGAGCTCTGTCTTCTGCCCCTAGACATACTGGCCATTCCTCTTTGGAAACCTCCTTCTCACTTACCTGTAGTGTAGCCACAACTCCATGGAAAGAAATGGGTACTTGTAGGTAAAGACATTCATCTGACCTGCTCTGGGCACATAACTATCAATTAAATAAATTGCATCTGCAAAATGCCTGCTCCTCTCCATTGGCTATGAAAGGTGGCAAGCTCAGGTGCATCCAGAATAACTTGGCACACCTGATGCAAGCTCCCCAAAATCTTTCCTACAGGAGTTTGGAGATTGGGAAGAAAGAGCAGAAAAACTGATATAAAACTTTGTCACCTTTTTTCTCTTAGGTATGCTACCCAGGAGGCAGGGCAGAGGGTGGATGAGTGTGTGTGATGTACTTGGTCCCCTGGATGCCATTTAGATAAGTCACATTTCTTGGATCTTTTGCCTGGGTGAGCTCTTAAGTGCAAATACTTGCAGCTTCAAATGTGTCCATTCATTATTGAGCAGGAAAGGGTAGTGGAGCACTTCTGTCAGGGTCTGGAAATCACAAAAGAAGCCATAAGTATTCTAGTAAAAACCAAGCTGTTATCAGAGGAAGAAGGTGGGGGAGGGAGGAAGGCAACCCCCCTGCACTTATTCCTCTGAGACACAATTAAAACCCTGAATGTAGATTTTTGGGAAGGACTGTGTCATTCCCTCTGTTTCATTTGCCACACTCAAAATGAGTTATGAATTTGCAACACAAGGAAGTCTTTCATCCCAGCTTTAGCTACTTGACTTGAAGTTTAAGACTAATGAACATGTGAAGTCCCATTCTTCTCGTGCACCACTGCACATCAGAGACATCTCCAGCAGGGTTGGAAGGGTGACTGTCTTGCAAAGCCTGGAGTGAGAGAACATCACCAGCACAGGGCATTTATGTGCAAATTCAGGGTCAGGGTGGTTCAGAGTGAGACTGGCCATTTGGGGATTAGCTGGTAACTGTCAAAGTTGTTGCTACAAGCCCAGAGGGAATGCCCTATCTTTCAAAGACAGCTAATTTATTTTTCATGATGGTTTTCACTCTTGGCCTTTTGTTTGTTGTGTGTGGGGGGGTTTTTGTTTGTTTAGCTTTTTTTGTTTGGTTGGTTGGTTTGTGGTTTTTTGTTTTTTTTTTTAATTCTCCCCAGAGACTCTCAGACTTGCAGTAGAACAGTTATTAGAGGTGACTCATGATTTATAAAGAATAAACATAAAGAATAAGCACCTCTCTCAGGTTGGGATATGAAACAAGATATTTGTGAATTAAAAGCCAGATTGATTTTATTCCTCTTCTATGGAATGAAATAAATGTATGGCCCAAAACTTGTAAAGGTTCATATAACTCATGAAAAATAGAAAGTGCCTTTCTTTGGCTGAAAGAGTTCCTCTTTGTCAACCTAAATGCACTTTTATTTAATGTATGTAACCAGATCAGCACCCAGGGCAGCCTACAAATGACAACAAGCCACAGATCTTACTCCTGGAAGCTCTAAGACATCTTTCTGTCCCTTTGATGAGACTGACAAATCCCATCCTTGGCTTAAAAACATCATGTTTCTAAACAGTGAAGGGTTGGAGAGTTTAAAATTCTGTGAATGGGTACGAAGCTTTCCGTTCATTATAGGAGTTGATCTTTTTTCATTAAGGAAGTTAATGTGATATTGATTTTGTGCAGGGGAAAATATACTGTCATATTGCGATAGATGCAAAGGGTGAAAACGATTGGCAAAAGGAGATTAATGTTTTTTACCCATTTTAAGAACATTCCCAGCAAATCTCTAATTGCCCAATTTTCCAAGTTTCTTCTATGAGGTTAAACATTTTACACTGTCCTTCTTGCATCTAGAAGTCTCTTTCTTTCCCTTTCTGGACACATAGGTAAGGGAAGAGCCATGTTACAATATTATTCCTTGCTATGAAGTGTTACAGTTAGGTAGCAGCTGTGATGGTATCAGCCAATATGTTGCTCTTAATGATCTCGCTCATACATTATGAATGAGGAATTTGCAAGGCAGGGAAACAGCAAAATCTTTAACTGTTCAGCTGCTAAAGAGCTTTCTCCTTGAAAGTTACAGTCCCTCTGACTGAGTTCTGTTTCCAAAAACAACTTGGCATCTCGTTTGGCTTTAGATCAGTGTAAAATGGAGATGTGGCCAAACCGCAAGCCATGTTAATAGGTTTTTATGAGTTTAATAAAAAAATAAATAAATCTGGCCTTTAGATGCAGTTCACTTTGTTACACCCCAATAAAATTAACCCATTAATTTCAAAGCAGTGGCTTTGCCTACTAGATCTCAGCTTGGCAGGAACTATGCCATGAGTTTTCATAGGTGCATTTGGCAAATGGTGGTTCTTTGGGGTGCATTGCTTAGTGTGCAACCCCTTTTTGAGATGGCACCAGAAAAGGGTGTGCTAAGGGCTCCATGACTCCTCCATCTGCCACTAGCTCTTTGTTATTCAGGGCTACACTAGCCATGCTGGGGATGCTGAAACACCCAGCCTGGTCAGCAATGCCAGGTAGATACTAGTGAATGGGGCTCTGTCCCCACTGCGAGAGGCTGATGGCCCCCCAGAGACTCCTTGGCCTCACATCTCTGCTCAGCTGGATGCCCCTTTCCCTGTCAGACAGGCACCATCTCTTCTCACTGCTCAGGGTTTTGCCTTCACTCTCTTTTTGCTCTCCATCAGTTATTTCCCCCCTTGCCCTGGAGAATGAGAAGCTGACTGTAAAGGCATTCTGTAAGATGCTCCAGACAACTGCATCATTTGCTCTTCCTTCTTAGACCAAAATGGCTGATAGTTTAGCCCAGATCCCCCAGAGATGAGAATCATCTGCAAGATTCTCTAATGCTGCAGGAAGCTGCTGCAACTTATGTCCTGTCCTTCCTGTCTCATCACTGCCAGACATGAAGGAGACATCATTGCCTTCTGCTTTAGAACAAACCTTTGGGTCCTTGAAAACTGTCATATCCCCACCCTGTCCAGCCAGGCTTTTGGAATGATTGTTGCCAGCTGACCTATGTCAGCAGTGGAGGTGAACACAGCAGAGGAGGAAGAAAGGAAAAGTAACTCCACTGGGGAAAGGAGGTGGTTGGAAAAAAAATTCCTGTAGCCTTCGAGCCTGGGTTTTCTTTGTGTCAACTTGCCTAAAAACAAAGCAGGAAACATAAGGAGAAATGTTGCAGGTAATGCTTTGCAGGAAATTAAATTAGATCCTAATTTATTTTACTAATTTTAGGAAACCATGACTCTACATCCATTTCTGGATCATCTTTACATAAAAATATTTTAATATGGATGATATACTGAAGGATGGGTATTCACTCCCTACTAAAAGAAAGGGAAAGAAAAAAAAAAAGAATATTTGCATCTGCATCAGGAGACAATTTGTAGATGGAGGGCAGCCAGAAGTAGAATCTCAGAAATGTTGATTTCATCCCTTGTAGGCAGGTATGCTGAGCAGCTCCTGTCTTCACAGCATGGCACACACTCAAGAAAAAGAAGAAAAAAATAATGCAATCACCTCCCGGCAGGGCTGCCTTGTTCTTAGCGTAAGGATTACTGAAGGCAGGGTGGGAAACACAATGTGCAAAGGAAGAAGGGCAGAGAAGCAGCCCACTGTTCTTGGTGCTGCACATGCTTGCAGAGCATTCTCATGTATATCATGTGAGCACCTAGAAGAATATACAGTGTGGCTGGCTGCTTGCCGTGCTCCCCATGGCTGGGGAGGCTGTTCCACAGCTGATTTGTGCCAGCCGCTCTGGGGCAGCCACCAAATCTAGGCCTGTGTCCTCTCAGACCTTGTCCTGCTGAGAACACCTTGTGTCAGACCACGTCCTCCCTCCCTGCTGGCCGTCCGTACCAAGCCAGGCAGTGACCCTGCAGGCATGTCCATGTCCCTGCCAGGTCCCGCTCCCCTTTGGACACCCCAGCTGCTGCAGCCTGGGTGGACGTGGCAATCACAAGCTCCTCTCTTGGTGGCCCTGGTGCCAGGTGGGCTGGGACAGGGGCACCTGAGCTGGGTTTGCTTAGAGGAGTGTCTCCACGTGGTGCTAGGGCCACAGCACGGGCAGGCTCTGGGAGGGTGGGGAGGTTCCTGCATCCAGCGTTTTCCCCTCTTCTGTTGAGGCTGGGGAGCAAACAGAGATTGCTGCAGGGGAAACAACTGCTGTCCAAAGTTTCTGTTGAGGTCACCTCTGAAAGTGAGAGGATGCAAGTTCAGGGCTATGCCTTAAAGAAATCCATTCTTGGCCACAACACCCCCTCTGTCCTCCTTCAGACTCCTTGCAACACATCGCCTTATGGCCAGTGGCACTGATCCAAGGCTAAACGTGATAAACTGTGACCGTCCTCCTTTCTAGTCCTCTTAGCTCTTCTCCCTCTTGTTTAATTAAATCCCTCTGCCTCCCAATTGCCGCTTTGAGTGAGACTGGTTGTTTATAAACTAATTTACTTATACTCTGCTTTCCCATTCTCTGTTTCTGTATATTTTATGTCTCTACAACCTCCATAACTAAAACCATCTTTAATTTGGATGATCCTTCTAATCCAAACTTTTGACATCATAACCTGCATTTTTTCACCCTTCACTACTCTAGTTAGATACCTTCAAAAAGAGGCAGTTGCCTACTTTAGGCACTGCCAGTATTTACATATCAGGAAAATGGTTGTGTTTAATTTCTCTTGAGAAAAGAAAAAAATATTTTAACATCTTTAAATTAAAGACACAAGATCTGTAAAGAAGACTTTGTGTGCCACTGTATAGCACCCCACCTATTGTCCCTCATGAGGCTGTGCTCTGTGGACCTCTTGGCCCTGCTGTGCAGGCTTCTTGTAGTGTAATGACCTAATAACTCAACCAAGAAGAAGAAGAAAAAGCTGTCTGCTGAAGTTTTTTCATTACCAATAGATATCTTTGGGCTCTTTTGATGGCTGCAGCACATTGCAGTTCATCTAGATGCACACTCTCTGCCATTTACTTATGGTATTATCTTAGGTTTACTTCTCCTTCACAGGGAAAATAAAATATTTTCTCAGGCTGACAGACAAGGATTCATGTTCTGCTCTTTCTGTAATTTGGAAAATGAAAATATACTGCTCACAAGTTGTGGATTTTTTTTTTTAACAGATCTATATTTTATCCTTTCATGTCAGAAGCGAGACAGATTAATGGCTTCTGGAATTTATTTCCAATGCTGATTTTGTTTCCAAAGTTTTGAGAGTGACAAGACAGATCTGCAGTCCTCTCTCCACTGGGAAAAGGAAGTGGCATCTGTTCCTGTTTTGTCCTCAGAGCTGCCAGCGAGGGTGTCTGGATCAACCATCCATCCTCTGCCAGCACATGTAGTCAGTCAGCCAGCAACACAGGCCAGAGAGCCCTTTTCTGCTGATGTAAATGAGAATTGGCCTGGAAGTTCTCTAATACGTGGTAAGGAGCCAACAGTCTCTCAGTTTGCTGAGGGAACAAAAGAGTTTTATATCATCTTTGCTTGTCCTTGCGACTTGTGCTCAGGAAAGCTTAGCTGGACCTAAAGACCTTGCCTACTGTTCTGGCCATTTCTCTAATTTCTTTTGTGCTGACCATCCCCGTGTAGAGGTGCAGTGCAGGTATGCACAGCCTATACCTTTCTGTCCTAAATGATGTTGATATGCTAAGCTTCAAGCATGGCCATACCTCCTTACAAGTGAGCTACTGCTTCTGCCTGCTCCTGCTGCAAATGGGAAGATCTAGGTGGGGATTGCTCAGCCCTTCTACCAACACGTTAGTCAGACCCAGGTTCTGGATGGCATTTTACATGGCTTTCTGGAGGCTGCTAATCCAGAATGGTGATATTCCCATTACAGACAGCACAAGGTGGTCATTAGCCAAAGAGCGACAGAGGTATCAAGGGTACAGCCAGGATGACTTTCCCGGAGCCCTCAGCCAGGAGAGACAGAGCAGGAGGCTGTGTGGAGGGATGAGGGCAGTACCTGGTTGTATTTGAGATGTCTCACCCTCATCTCCCTGCTGATTAAATATGCCACTGAAGACAAATCAGGTCAGCGTGGTGTTTGCTCTGATGTGGTTTCCTGTGTGAACCGGAGCAGGCAGAATAGAACACCTGAGCTCCAGAGGAAACCATTTGTACTGACTTTCTGCCACAACAGATGCCAAAGTCTCCCTCACTCCCACAGCAATTTCTGCATTTCCAAAGTTTGTAACTGAGCCGAAGCGTATTTTTATTGATTTAAGCTCTTCAGAAGATGGCAAATTCACAACCTCCTGAATTAAATTGTTCTAATTAACTGGATGGTTGGCAACCTCTTCCTTATCCTTTTTCTGAATTTATCTGTGTTCAGCTTCCAGCTGCAAAATCTTATTATGGTGTTGTCAGTGAGATTAAGGTTTTCCCTCCACACAGGTACACAAGGTAGCATTAATCTGCCCAGTTCTAGACATCTGCAGTGCACATCTATATCTGCATTAGTTGTCAGTGAGCCTTGTATGGTCAAAGGAGAGAAATGGAGTCTAGCATGATGCGAATTACCTCCCTTAAAATAGATGTCTAGCACAGATCCTCCAGAAGTGCTTCTTTCTTTCAGACTGGATGGCCAGCTCAATCAAGGGAGGAGAATCTTCACAGACTACAGTTAGTCACTACTTGCTCTAGCAAAGCTATTTAGCTCAAGTTATTGTTTGACCTACAAAAGAAAATGTCCACTATGAAACTGATGGAGATGCTAGGTCTCAAGAGTACTTCCTAGGAAGGTTCGACACTCTTCTTCACTCTCCATCTGCAGTTGGTGTCTGGTTGCTGGAAATTACTTTCACTGCGAGGAGTCAGCACCATATCAATTTGTCACTTTGGTCCTGCATCAGTTTTCAGGTTTACATGTGCCAGTTATACCTGTTTCCAGCTTTCAGTGTTTTAGGGTTACCTGGAATTTATCTTGCTTCCCCTCAAGTAGACTACATGGAAGAAAAGGGTGTTCGTTACTAAAACTGAGGAAACTAATAGGCTAATATTTCCTTTCTTTTATCTGAAATGATTTAGAAATTACTTCTGCCTCAGCCATGGAAGACAATAAACTATCAGCATTATATCTAAAGACAGTTCAAAGCCTGGTTTTTCATTGTATGGAGAAATAGGTTAAAATCAATAAGATTCAACTTTAATTGATTTCCTATAGGGAAGAGTCTGTCCTATAATATCTGAAAGCCATTAGCCAATGTCTCTTTGAAATATTAAATTTATTATGAAAACCCTGAAGATATTCTGTTTAAAATACACAGAAGCTCATGTGCTTACTGGATTACAGCTGTGTATTAGATATAACACTTACCATCTAATGGATCACAGCAGCATTTTCACATTATCATTATTCTAAATCTCATCTTGCTCCTGCACACTCACACAAAAGGTACCTATAAAATGCCTGCCTGGCATAATGCCCACTTATTATCATCTCAGGGATTATTATAATGGGAAGATGGGGATCTCCTATGGGAGTACAAGGCCTGTATAATAGCATCTCTTTATGCTCTAATGTTCAGCACCTTCCATCAGCTGCCCCAGGTGTCTGGCAAAGGGTCTTCAGTTGAAGGTGTTCTTAGTGGGTGGTTTTGCACTTGTCTATGGTTGTGTCTAGCCATGGGATTTTCCTCCACACTGAGGCTGCTACGATCCACAAGCCAGGCAAAAGTGTGACTTGGTGAATGTCCCTCACTTGTGTTTTGCTATAACACAAAGCAAATTGCATCTCACCGAGTGGTCCTGATAGATATATCGGGGGACCTTTTATGGGGCTTCAGCCAACCTAGCATAGAAGAAAACTGCTGGGACCTCTGCCCAGCACTTATGCACCACTGTTGGCATGGGATTGTTGAAGTCAGCATGTGTGAAGGCATGGTCAGAAGGCAGCGTGCAGGCTGATGGAGAAGGCAGGGAGGGTCTGATACTGAAATTGTGCCTTATTGGGAGGGGGGGGAAAGCAGAAGGCAACATGTTAATGAGACTTGAGTGTGCATGCAAGGAAAAGGGAAAGCATGAGGACAGCGCCTTCTCAAGTACAATGGTCCTGGTTGTCAAAGATGGCATTGGCACCATGGGCCTGGCACACAGTTGTGGCCCCTGGCTGTGCACCCTAGCCACATACTGGCTGTACTGGGTGGGATCCCTCCTCCATCGCTCTTTGGCAGAAAACCTGGAACAAATGATTCAGGTCTTACCTTGTTTCATCACATCTTCACTGAAGATTTCTCCTGAAAGGAAACTTTTGTAGTAAATGAAAACACTGCACTTCCAAAGTTCCTACAGGGTAAATCTGCAAATATTTGTACTACTGCTGATAAAACATGCCCAGAGAAACAGAGAAAACAATTTATTCCCAAGAAATGAAAATACTGAATGATGAAATATTAATTTAGATCATAGGCTTTGTATCAAATAGTTTGCCTTTCTGTTTCTGAACTAGAAACAATGAGTTTTTCTCTTTATCTTTTAAAAAATTCTTTAGCAATATTATGAATTGTTAGAAATGGAGCTTTGACAGTTCTAATTCATGAGCTGGGGAATTAGATTTTAATCCCTTTTCTTGGCTTAATATATTTGATAAATCAGGGATTTTTCTCCTATCTTATTTATTCTTTGTGGCATGGGGAGTTGAAAGAAGTTATAGAGAATGTTCATAGCTAAGCAAGAATCTCAATGTGGAATGAGAGTGGGACACACTCAGGCACACAAAGAGGGAATAAATTTACTCTCTTTCTAATTTCCTTGTGATTTTTGCCCTGTGGATGATTTCAGCCAGAAGAAGTTTCCATCAAAGTGTTAGAAATAGGGCATTTTCCAGGGGAGTGTAAGCTCTTGAGCCCAATTCACTCCTCCTCACCTCTGTGAGAGTGGAGCTTGCTCAGCACCAGGGGGAACTGAGCCTGCCTGGGCCCAGGAGCACTGCACAGTGCTAGGGCTGTACAGAATGTGATGCTCTTTGACTAAACAGAGTCTGCGCTGCTAAATCAAGTGCTATCATCTCTGGACATGCAAGCCCTGAAAATTCCTCTCCCTTAGTCTTATATAGCTCATTTTAAGGGGTATTTTTTACCAATGTTTTCAAACTAAGATGGAATTGAAGACAGGCCGATATTATCCAGCACCTAGAAAGGCTACATGGCTATACTAAGAGCATGAAGCTGCAGAGTGGCATTACTAGAGGATGAGGCTGAGAACTTGGATCTTCAGGGTCAGATATGGAAAAATAAATCCTAGTGAACTGATCCATCATTTTATTCATGTCCTGGAGAACTAAGCTGTTGGATATGGAAAAAGAAAAGAAAAGAAAAGAAAACAGAATTATAGAGTTATAGAGTTGTTTAGGTTGGAAAAGATCCTTAAGATCATTGAGTTCACCTATTAACCTAACTCTACCAAATCCACTGCTAAACCATGTCCCTGAGCACCTCATCTACATGACTTTTAAACACGTCCAGGGACAGTGATTCAACCACGTCCCTGGGCAGCCAGTTCCAGTGCTTGATAGCCCTTTCACTGAAGAAAATTTTTCCTAATATCCAACCTAAACCTTCCCTGGTGCAACGTAAGACCATTAACGTTCACAGCAAATGTTCACAGCTATTTCTCCCATCCCCAAGGCCTCTTCAGATTGGTTTTGCTCCTGTACCTAATATTTATTCTTAATGAACAGAGAGCAGAAATGGTTGATCTTCAGAAATAAAACCTGTCCCAAAGAGAGCTCAGAGAACTTGCACACTTCTGTACAAGCCACTCCATCCGTTTCTGAGCTCACAAATCCCACATAAGGAGTGTATAGGCTCTGAGAGAAGGGAAGGGGGGGATAAAAAGAGTTTCACCCAAATGGGATAAACTTGCTGTTCATTACTTGCTCTCATTTAAAAGGTTTAAGTTGTCCAATCAGGACTGAAGCAGCAGCATCCCTGGGAAAGGTCTGTAGCAAATCACATCTTGATGGAAAGTGCTTACAAAATCATAATATGAAGAAAAAAGTGAAAAAGTTCTAAACACTGAAAGACTAATTAATCCTCTAGGTTAGCTATTTGAAGGAAGTTTTGGAAGTTTGGGAAGTCCTTTCAGAACAAACAAAATGCTAATTTTCATTTTGGGAGAAATCTTAAAATTCCTTTTAAGTTAAATGCAGGTAAATATTGAACTGAACTATCACTTCAAAATGTAAAAGTCAACATGCCTCATTTTAAACACCTTGAAACCAGCCATTATGCTTATTGTCCTCTTTTGTTTGGGTCAAAGCAGCTCATTTTTGTATGTAAAATTATTTTTTACATTTCAAACAAATGTGCAGATAATTTGATACAAGAGATATTTTTAGTGATGCAGTGTTTGCCTGAAAAATAGTCTCTAGTGCTTAAATAAAAGCTTTTTAATAGTGAGTAGAAGATAGGGCAATTCCCTACAGCCTGAATAATTTTACATATGGATTTAGGCAATGGCTGACTAGGACAAACAACTAATTTTAATTTCCTCTGCAATTCCTTAAGAAAGAGCAACATCTTAGACTTTTGAAGCCAGTTTTATGATGATCTTAACAGGTTTCATCCTATTATATAGAATGCTTTAAAAACTGATTTGCTGACTTAGCAAATGTTTCTTCTTTGCAAACTGAAACAGCGTATTTCCAGTAACTATTCGGACTATGCAAAGGATTCCTAAATATTATTAGAGGTTTCTGACCTTACTGTTTGTGAAGGCTTTGGAGGGAATGGAAAAGTCTGGGATCGATAAAATCTGGTGCTCATAATGGAAATGGAGGAGTAGAAATGAAGTGTTTGATGGCACTCAGCAAATGAGAAACTCATTTCTGGGTATGTATTTCTGACTCAAAAATACAGAATTGTCAAAATATAGATGCAAGTCCAAAAAGAAGAGAGAAACTTGATGTGACAAAGAACTGAAAAGATCTTCTAAGAGAAAAATCAGCTTTCTCCATGCCTGGGTGCCATGGCAAAAGGACGTATACAAATATAATGCAAGAAAAGAATGTATTGATTTTGCCATTAAATGTTATAATACACGCTCTGTTGTTCCAGGAAAGGTTAATCGTGTTGCCCAAAAGAGAAACATGTTATTATGTTCTAACCTATTCCTGAAAGTAATGAAAGTACATTTAAAAGGTATTACCCTAGGCTACAGCAGAGTGTAGGAGGCTAACTATTAACTTAACATACAGCATGATGAGAAACAGGCATCAGTACTTATTGGAGGGACAGACTTTGCCAAATGGGGTTTAAAAGAAGGCTTATTTGTTAATGTGCCCAAGGCATCTCCAACCCCCTCACTTGTCACCCACCTCTGGTTTCCAGAATACCAGTGATTTTCCTTCACTTCCTCCCCTCCTTGGGCTGGCAGTAGCAGTTAATGTGGAGTGAAGCAAGGACTTTCAATTAAACAAGAGGAATTTTGCTGTTCACCTTGCTCTGGTCAATCACTGATGTATGTACCTGTGTGCACTTGATTAACCTTTGCTGCACTCTTTGGTTGGTGCCATCACCCAATGGTCATCCACTAGACACGGCATCTCGTCAAATAAATCCTCTATTTGTACCTCATGGAGAGAAACAGGCACTTGTAGAAGACAATTAACCCAAGCTTAGATGCCTGTTGTATGATCAGATGAATGACCCATCAGCAAAACCTCCTTATCTTGACTACAGTCTCAGCAGCAAGTTTAGAAAAAGTATCTCATTTTCAGACAGATAAGAGTAGATGGCTTAGCTTGAGACTAAGATACCTAAATGTGGATATTTGTGTATGAACTATCTGCCTGAACTGCTTTTATGATCAGAGCAGCTGTGGTGAATGCCATTGCTAGAGCCAAGGGAGGTGAGCATGCAGTGTCTAACACAGGGTGGGCTGAATCCCTCTCCAGGCTTTTCTGACTGTAAGGATAAGGGTCGCAAGGGAAAAACTGATTAGTTCATGCATTTTAAACCACAATCAAGATCAGACTGGTTTAGTGGTTTGATAAAACACATAATTACACAGCAATCAATGAACTATACATTCAGGGTCAATATTAGCAACACAACAAATAAACCAATAGGAGACACTTACAAAAGGTTGTTTTATCACTAGAGAATTCTGAACACTCCTCTGTAACCAACTTTCCAAATTCCAGCTTTGCAGCCCCACCTCCACCGAGTTGCATGCGCTCCCCTGGCTGTGTGGGCCACAAACACAACCCCTCTGAAAATGTGGGTTCCCCTGCTTCATGCCCCTTCTGATGGAGGTGCAGGTGCTCCAGCTTCATGTGCACTGGTGCTGCAGCCTACAATCTACTAATATGCACAGTGATGAGAAAGCCCTGATGAGTTCCCCTGCGTGTGCCCCTCAGGTGGGGGTCCCTCACCTTTAGGGCAGGTCTCTGAGACGTCTAGAAACAGTTCACACATCCTGGAGTACCTGGTACATACTGGGAAGGCTGGTGGGTATGACATGGGACCTATGTGACATTCACAACATTCTGGGATAGCAGCTGGAGATCAGAGAGGATACCCCAAAACATCTCAGGTGCCACTGGACGCCTACATCCAGGCAACTGAAACCAAGCTACATGTTCTTCTGCTCTCTTCATACATGCACCAGTGTCTGCATTCAGATGGACTGTAATCAGTCCTAGAGGCTGAATCCCATGATTCCATGAAAGCATTCGGATTTCACGCCTTGCTGCTTGTGTCTACAGGCTTCCTACTTTTGAAGATGTTTAATAGCTTTCTTCCCTTTAGCTAGAGTTCTTCCTTCAGTGAAATAAAAATGTATCTCTGCAGGCTCCATGCTCCAGTCCCTCCATCACTTTTGCCATTAAGTACAATTTTCCTAAGAGCTGCGGAGGGAGTGATGGAGAGACAGGAGACATATCCAAGAGTGCAGGAAGCCTTTGATTGCTGAGGCATGCCCTTTTTTTGACAAATTGTCAGTATGTGAATTGATTTCTATTTCAAGAAGATCAAAGCTGGCCAGCAATTAACCATTTGCAGGAATTACTGGCTGACCCCTGCAGTGTAATGCATGGGGAAGACATTTTCACTGCCAAACCTGCTGCTTCATTCAGCATTTTGGGTAAGGAGTGTTGGGGTGGAGTGGTGCAGCACTGCGAGAAGGCAGCACATCCTAACCTCCCTAAACCAACCCCCAGTGTGTGCCTCTAGTCACTGAGGTAGGTATTTTGTAAGAGCATTCAGGCTGTGTGTTAATTCTTCACACGTAGAGAATGTCTCCTCTTGCTTCCATCCCTTTGGCTTTCATTCCTCCCCTGCCTCAGAGACACCCATTTCTTCTGCATCTTTCCATCCAGGCTTCTCCAGGAACATTTACTCAATTACCTGGGGGTTAGTGGTTGTCTCCCACAGTGAGAATATGCTTCTTGCAGCTCTCCACAGACATGGCTGGCAGAGGAACATTGGATTTCTCAGGAACAGAAGGGAGAAAGGAAGTCTTCTTAAATAGAGATGACCCCAACCTGGGAATCTGGCTGTGTTTGAGGTTGATACTGAATGGTCTGGTACTCTCGAAAGCAGCCTCTTTCTCCTACTCCTTTTCAGACTGGTTTTGCTTCCGTAATGTTCCCAGTCAAAAATGCCATTTAAATCTTTTTCAACTAAGAAAAAAGCTTTTTTAATGATATGGAAGTTTTGATGGAACTGTTTCCATTTTCGTTCCTTCTAAAAAAAAAAAGAGCAAAAGCAAACTTTTAAAATTTGTGAACAGGAATTTAAAAAGATGACAAAAGCACAACATTTTCAATGACATTTTTCTTTCTTATGCAAAAAAGATTTTATATATATATAAAATATAAATATGTATATTTATATCCCCCAAAGCTTCTCTGACAAAGAAATACAGAAGCAGCTTTGAGAAACATTGCAGCTGATTTTTCTTTTTCAAAGCTGGAATGAGAAAGTGCTCATGGGCACAGCTCATGCTGATCCTTCTCTCTTAGAGTCTCCACTGGGGGAGGAAGAATAGTTACAAAATTTACTACATTAACCTGTGAGCTCCCTGTGGAACATGTCCTGTCACCCAGTGCTGGTGTTTCCCAGGAACTCAGGTGTTCCAGCATGCACTGATAGTGAATGGAGGATGTAAACTAAGAAGATGTAAATTCACAAAGCAGTTGGAGGGCTGGCAGGGTGCAGTGCCCAGCATTGGTGCTTACAACATCTGCAACTTGTTTGCTGGTGGCACTGGAGCAAAAACCACCACCTGGATTTCAGTGTCCTGCACAGAGGACAAATGTCTTCCCTGCTCCTCCTCACCGCTCTCCTGGTTTTGCAGCTAAAGATTGCATTTGCAAGCTTATAGCCATGGCATTTTTTGGAATACACAATGTGGTTCCACTTATGCTTGAGCAGCTTCTTCATTATGTATCTGACAGCCTTGCCAGAATTAGTGCTTTACAGCATATAGTTTTTGCATGTTCCGTGTACATTTAATCTGCTTTCTATGTTCTCAGGTTTTGCCCCTTTCTGTGTTAAAGCTGGATTTGTTAGAGTAGGCCCAGGTTACCAAGCAAATCAGATTGCTTTGATGACTCACTGCTATTTTACTTTACTCCTTTAACACTTTTTGCATGATATGAACACTTCTTGGTTGTTTTGTGACATTTTAATAAGTCATTTGATAATTTAATTCATCAGCTGACTGGATGCTGCTTGACCAAGAACAGAAGGAATTTCAACAAGCATGTGTGATACAAGTGCACCTTCAATCTCCTCCTGATAAGAGAACAAAATTTAACATGGGACATTTATGTCTGTTCTGGACCCTTATTACCCATGCCCTAACCTCCTTCTGAAAGCTGGCCTTTCTCAGTTCTTGCTTTTCTTTTCTTCCTGGCCATCCTTCTTTAAAACCTCTTCATACTGTTCTTAGGGATGGATTTTTCTCTGGTGCCTTTATATACATTTCTACTTTTTCCATACCTCATTAACTTCTCATTTATATTGATTGCTAGCTACTTTCATTTTTTCCCCTCCATTTATTATATAGTGCCATTTGATTTCCAGTTGCTGCCTTCCTTCCACTGCTGAACTAGGATGGACTTTTGCCAAAGTTCTCAGCTTGACATCAGTCAGTCTGCCGAGATGCTGAGACTATTAGCCGCCGTTCTGACCAACGTTGTCTCCTTGTTTCTTGCTTTCTCCCTTTCCTCCTAGTCAGTCTGTCTGTCTCCAGCTAGTGTCTCTTGCTTCCTGCTTAGACAAAAAGCTCTTTAGTCAGAGTTTTCTGTATTTGCACACTATCTATCAGGGCTTGATTCATTGCAAGAACTCAGTAACTTCAGCTGTGACACACAAAGTGACCGTGCGACCATGCCTAGATCGTTTCAGCAGTGAGGGAAACACAGCAGCTGAAAACCCTGCTAAGGCACTTTCAGTAGCCCTGTTTCACTTTGCACTGGAATGAGTTAGAGCTGCTCACCTGGTCAGTTGACTTTCATGAGTCAAGCAGGGTGGTAAAGAACATTTTTATGGGCAAAAATTTCACAAAACTTCAAATATTTTGTGAGCGAATGATTGGTTGTAGCTAATAGTGCTCCAGCAAGGAGTCATGAATTGAACCTGGACAGAGGACACTGCTCCCTTTGGTCCAGGCTTTCTTTGATTGCTTTTCCCACGGAAGAAGTGGGAGAAAGGAGGGTAGGAGGGCAAAAACATCTTCACACTGTGGCTGCGTTAGAAGCCACCCTGGTGACGTGAATGCCTGTTTTCTTTCTCTAAATAACACACTGCATGTCATGATCAATGACTTTGACTAATGTAAATATTAAATACCCAAAAGTTGCACTTGTGTTTGTCAAAACAGATCAAAGTTATGCTTTTATTAGTCTCCAAGCAAGCAGCATAGCTCTGATGATGCATCAGTTGCTACTTACTATTCAGTTGGTGTGAAGGGAATGAAAGAAGAAAAAGAGGGTTTGTGTGTGTGTAATGCTATTTTTCAATTAGTTTGCTTGTGGTTTTCAGCATTAAATTGGGTAAGTGAAAGATGGTGGATGGGACCCATCTGCCAGGAAATTGCCAGCATGTGGCCATCTGTTGCTATCCTGCATTTAATCAGTGGTACAGTGTGTGTGTTGGTGAATTCATGCAAGTCCCTCTGAGGTACATAGTCTGCCTAAGAACATACATTCTAATAAATAAAAACTGAATTAGTGAAAAGTGCTTTGTGCAAATATTGAGTAATGCCACTCTTGTGCAGAACAAACAAGAGAGGGACTCTTCCCCTCTCTTTCTCCCTCTGCTCCCCTTACCAGCATCTCTAGGATCCCAGCTGAAAGAAAACCAACCCACAAGATGAGGAGGAGCCCTTCCCACACATACTGCAGATCTCGCTGAGGTGGAGTGCTGAACAACACAGAGAGAACAGACCAAATTCTTGGTAGTTTTAAGCTCAGCAATGGCAGGATGCTTTCACCGAGACATAGTCCACCAACTCATCTGAGGTGACCTGCATCCTTCCTTTCTTTGAGTGCCTTCAGGCTCAACTATGCCCAAAGGGCACCTGCTGAATGGAAGAAAATTCCAGCATGCTCTCAGGCTGTATCACAGGCTTAGTCCAGGCTGGCCAAGGAAAGCAGTGCCAACCTGGAGTCCATGCAGCCATCTGCACAGGGAGTTGAGAGTGAATGTGTATATGCTATCCCCACCTTAGGAAAAGGATTTGCACCTGTTAAACGTCCTGTCTCTGGGCTTTCCAGAGAAAAAGCCTTATCTAATAAATAAATAAATAAATAGATTAGATAGATAAATAGATTTGGCTTCTTTTGAAGTGGAAAAGGATAAAATGTTCTGTTTGTGCTTCAGGCATCAGACAAAAATATTAGCAGTTATTCAAATGTTCTACGATGTTCCTCTGTTCTCCAATATTGTACCATGGCACAACATCCATTTGCAAGGTGACCAAGGCCAGACTTCTAAATCCTTTGAGTGCGCAGCTACAGGATTTAATATATCTCAGTATTTACTCTCTACAGTACAGAGAAAAAATATTTCCACTTGACAAAGAGCTGTCCTAAATCATCTTTGTCCTTTTGTGGCTGTTTGGGTAGCACATCACAGCTTGCTTCTCTAGACTCATCATTGCTTTCATAGTCTTGATGAGGCTCATGATTGTTTTAATACACCAGATCCTTGGGTAAACCCAGTGGTACTATCAGAGGCTTTCATTAGGGATGTTACCACTAAAAATAGCAGGCATGCTCAGAAGGCATGGTGATCAACTCTATCCCTTCCTACACCGAATAAGCCTCTTGTTTTTCTCAAAACGTGCTTCAAATGTAGGGGTTTTTTTACAGATTTTCCTCTGGTCGAAAACTCATAGTCTTTGTCTTTTCTTTTATCATGCTTAAACTTAGGGGAGAGACAGAAGGACTGAGCAGCAGCAAGAGCTGAATTAAGAATGTCATCCTCTACAAAGAGAAATCACAGATTAAGCTGATTCCAGGGAGAATTATTTACTATTCAGCCTTGAAATAAAAAAAAAAAAAAGACAATGAAGAGTAACCCTTAGCAACCGTGACAAAATCCTTGATTTATAGCAAGGAATTAACAGTTAAGTTTTATTAGATACAATCACATAAGCCCTCAAATCAGGGGTAATTCAAAGCTGGTGAGGTCCAGAATGGTGTATCTGAGCCATCGTTACACCCCTGTGGTTCAGTTTAGCCATCTTTCAAAATGAGCTTTGTCAAAATTTGCAGAATGTGACTCTATCATTGAAGAAGGAGTGACATTCACCCAAGGTGAAAGCAGTGCTCTGCAACAACCTGGCTCCTGGGAGTTCACTGGGCCTTTTCCCTCCCTCCTCCTCTCCCCAGGCACTTGCAGGAGTTACTCTGCTGCAGTGGTGAACAAAACCAGAGTTTGGGCCACTTATGAGTGGGACTGCACATGCCTGAAAGAGACAGAAACTTTGGGGTCTCATCCACTCCTTAGCTGCTGTATCATGGTCTTGTTCTGGATCTTAAGAATATTTGGAGGTTTAGAGACCAAACACACTGCTTCTCCCAAAGCAGCTCACCTTCCAGCATGGGGTGACTGAAAATTCATGCAAGGAAAACCACCAGACCTCTGACCCTTTCTCCTGCAAACTCACTTCTTCGCCCAGGATATGCTAACCTGACATAATTAACAGTAGAAAGAAAAGGCATTAATAGAAAATTGCTATCCTTATACACTTGTCTGGGCTTTCTCAAACATCCAGGTAGACATTTCAAAGGTGGGTAATTGGCACTGCAGAATGTCTGGGAGCTAGTGGAACAGCCCTGTAAACAAACATATTTTGGTTATCTGTGATCACTGCAAAATTGCTTACTATCAGCACCTGCAATACAACATGTATGGTGGATAGAAAGGAACAAAATAATTGGAGTTTATTTTGATATTGAATAGGCAATCCTCATGAGTGGAATCTCAGAGAGAAATGTCAAAGTTTAATTGCTTTCTACAGTTTTGCACACACAAGCCTACAACAGAAACAGCTGGCACGGAATTCTTCAGCACCTTCAGGGTTCCAGTGCTCTTCCCATACTCTTCCTGTGTCAGGAAACAGCAGCAGCAGCAGAGCGAGCTCTCCAACCAGCATTGCAGGGAGCTGAAGAAATGCCCTGGTACCTTCTGGACACCCAAGAGCAGGGCTTTGTGTGGGCAAGCCAAAAGTTTATTTATAGGCGTAACCAAACCCAGGGGAATGGCTTTCTTCTGTGTGTGATAGTTACCCTGACATTTCTCTTTAACAAAATACAGATTTAGACAAAAGCAAATGTAGTTTAACAACAACAACAACAAAATCCAAAGTAGATAATTTTTACACACTTTTTAAAACGACAAATGAAGAGAGAGTTTGAACAGCTCCAGTCATTGCTCTCACCCTGCTCATATCCAACCAACAGGCTTCCAGACCAAGGAGCTCTATATAGCCCTGCTGTGTCTGGAGACACTGCTTTTCATATGAACCCTGTCCTCAATTAACACACAATATCATCACGAGTAACAAAAGACTTTCCGTGCCAAAGATCCAAGCAGTTTTGTGAGTGTTTAGCAGGCACCAGCCTCTGTCTGTAATGCAGGACTGTTTGCTGCCAGCACTGGCTTACACTGTTCCCTGAATGTCTGTTTATGATGGGGTGTGAGAGTGATGGGACATACAGACATCTGTGTTAACCTCCCTGTGTTCCCTGTCTGAGTCCTGACCTAATTAAATTTAGGAGCTTGGTAATTTCTCTATGGACTAGTTTGCAGCACAGATAGCAAGTTCTCTGCTGAGATAATGAAACTGTTATAATCTGTAAGTTATGTTTTTCTGGGCAGCAGAGTTTATTTTCAGGGTTAAAAATAGAGCAGAAAAAGCATGAGTTTTTACCATTTTTCAGTCTAGATGGTACCCAGTATTTTTGCAGCTCCCTGGGAGTTCCCCACACGCCACTGACAACGTGGTGAATCACGGTGCTCTGCCCCCTCTCAAACGCGTTGAGGTGCGATGTAATTTGTAACACAGTGTGCTGCAGAGCTCTTTAGAAGCCAGCAAGATCTGTTATCCATAGCTGGTGCTTTTGTTTTTCTGAGTAAGCAGAACTGGCAGCCAGCGATCCCAGTGTGCGGCATGGAGCTGGAGAGCAGCAAGGCTCAGCCCTGCCCTCACAGCCTGCGCTGCAGAGCGGGCTGCTGCTGCTCTCAGCATCCAGCTGCCCTTCGCCGGGAGGTGCTGAGGGATGCATTACCCTTATTTATTGAGGCCCCCATCATGACTTGGATTACTCCTTAACAAGGTCACCATAATCACATTGCAATCAGGCTGCCCTTTCCCTTCCCAGTCCTGTAATTAGTGTTTGCCCTTGTAACTGGAAGATTAACCACATGACCTATTATTAACCTCTCTTCACCTATTATGGTCTCTTTGGTGTTCCTTTTTAATGCAGATACTGTTGAAACGGGGGTTGTTTTAATTATATTGTATTAACATGGGAGAGATTCTCAAACACGTGGGGAATGTGCTGATTATGGATTTAATGATAACTACAAGTATCAGAAAGTGTAACTGTTGTATAATTAGAGAGTACTCCAGTACAACAACAGACGGTTCTCACTTGGTACTCAGTACAAATCAAAGTGGCTCCACAAGGCAAATAACTGGTGTACGTGGGTAGATATGTTCTCTGTCCCATGGAGTCCCATTCCAGGGCAGTCCAGTCTTGATTCTGGGCTGTCAAATGCCAGATCTGAGATCCCCTTATCCTCATCCTGTGTCATTTTCAGCTCTCAGTGGGTGTGTGCGCACCCCTGCATTGGAAGACCTTCATTCATTGCCCCACTGCTTGTTTTGCATCTCCAACAAGGCCTACAGTTAGACCACTTGGTCTGGCTAGGGGCAAGATGCAAGAGCAACAAAACTCAAGAGGAAGGATACTGATATCTGCAATTGTATTACAGTTACTACAATTATTACAATCTATTAATGGCTCTGAACCAAGCTACCAACTCACAGTCTCCTGAGGTTACTTATCCTGTGGATCTAATCAAACAAAGCCTGAATAACCATTGCAAGCAGAGCACTAATGATCATTGGACTGTGTCATTATTCTGGGACTAAGGGTCCTGAGCCACCAGCCCCTTTGTACAGCCGTGAGTAGTCACTTGATTGCAGGGTCAAAAGGAGTTAAAAGAGAGGTGACTTGTATAAATGTTTTTCAGGCTACAGTTCTCCTCAAAAAATACTCGACTTTTACTAACAGGTAAAACAAAAGGAGTGAGTTCTATAAATGATACTCAATTGTTCATCTGGTTTGGATGGTTCCCTGGGGATGTGCTCTCACACCTTTCTTCAAGCTGCTGAAGTGCCAGTTCCCCTCCCCAGTGTTAAGGCCGTGCCCTGCATCACTGCAGGGATATGTGTGTACGCACATATATATGTCTCCTGGTCCCTGCACTGCTTCCCTCAGGTCTCCCAATGCCTGGTCACCAGGTCAGAACAATGCTCCTCCTCAGAAACACCCCAAGCTGCCAGTTTTACTGAAAAAGTTTAGAAAAGAAATGTCTGGATATAGAGTATATATGGAGTCCCGACTAGCTGCTGGGGAGTGGAGGAGGAAGCTGGTAGCAGCACCTAATAGCTTATTACTGGCTTCTGTTGGTTTACACATAGTATTGTACAAAGTCTTTCCTCCTCTTGGATTATCAGCCATCTGATGCTGTATTTTTCTTCCTTGTTCATGGTGCCACAATTAGACTTTACATGTGACACAAGACGTCTAGTCCACAATTATGTCTGAACTGGCTGACTGAGAGCTTTTCCTGGCTGGTGAGGAAGCCCTGACTGCATCTGTGCCTGCTTCCACCAGGACCCTGTCTGGGGACCATGCACCCACCTGCCTTGCAGTTTGGATGTGGACTGTGAGAAACCTGGGAACAAACACACCTCATTGCTACACTGCACTAGTCCTGGAGGTCAACAAGGGTGTACAATTTCAACCTGTAAAATTAATCAGGCACAGCAGAGCTATTGGAGATTCTGTGCCTCTAATTCAGCAGCAGATGAAGTGACTCATGTACCTGTCAGGTCCCATTCTCCTGGTTTGTGTTTACCCCGTGTCTATTTGCTGTTCCATCCTAAGCTGGCCAAGGACTCGATTCAAATCCTACCTTACTCAAGGCTAGTCTTTCCTTTTGGACCAGGGCCCAAGAGCACAGATGTTCAGGTTTATCCTCCATGACGTCCCTGTGAGCTGCAGAGGATCAGACAGCAAAGGCTCTCTCCACGTGACAGGATCATTCACTGAAATTGTGGCCCCAGTGAAGCCAGTGGATGTGGGGCACACATGCAGAGGGAGAAATGTGATGGAACTGTGGGCACCACCACTGTGTACACAGGTCTCTCTGCCATGAAGGGTGGCCCCAGTTCTCCAGAGCTGTAATTCAACAATTATCAACACCCAAGGGTTCCCAGTGCTGCAGGTCCTCCTGGACTTCAACAGGCAGGAGATAATTCTGGGGATAGCTGCAGCACACATACCAGCGGAGGTTGAATTTGGGGATATCCTGCCCAAAAAAAGCAAAATTAAAAATGACAATAACCAGCTTGGTGGGATGTCATCTTTTCACTTCTTTTAACACAAAGAAGTAATAAATTTAAGTGGTATTATCTTAATCTAACAGCTTCATAGCAAGTAAAAAAAAAAAAAAACCATAAATGACTTTGCATTTTTGTCAAATTTATCCCTATAAACTGATCTCATAAATCAAGGACTCTAAAAAATACCTATAAAACTTTACATCTTATCTCCATTACAATTTGCTGTAATCACAAGAGAAAAATTTTAAAGCTGTCTGGAACTCACAAACAAGTGGGAAGGAGGATTTTTATGATTTATAGTGTAATCTCCTTTCCTCAGTGTTTTGGGATATCAAAAGTGATAGTTTAATCACACATCTATCTATGCCAGGAAATAAAGTAAAGACACATGTGATATAAAGGAGGAATTAAATCCAAGCAGCTATTCTGTGTGGTCTGATGGTTGGAAGAAAATCAGCCATGTTTGCAGCTAATTCAAATGCACTTACCGTAGGATGCTTCTTAAAATATTTCATTTTCTACTTAATTTAGCTGCAGTGAGTCTGAACTGTACTAACTGATTCTCATTTTTCATCTGCACACAATTGTTCAAATGCTGTTGTTTTCTGATCTACAGGGCCAAGGAGATATCTTCCATGGGGACTTGACCACATTGCTGAGATCTCTTTGCAGTTATAGTTTTACTTTCTGGTGAGGTTTTGGTGGTGCCTTCCAAATATCCTGGAGGAAAAGTTGGGACAACCACGCTGCATTTTCATGTGAAAAAAAATTATGAACATGGAAATGATTTTCCATGTTCAGAATCATGTGCTTCATGAGTTTCCCCTGTATTGCTGGAGGAAGCAAAAACCTGAGTTTCACAAGTCAGCACTACTATGGTTTACCTGGGAATGTTGGTGTACGTCTCCAATTTGCCAAGCCTGGCTGAGTAACCATAAGACACTCAATCAGATGCCCAGTGGACACAGAGCAGAGGATAGATGTACCTGCCTGGGAGCTGAAATAAGTAAAGAATTATCAATATTCAGAATCCATTTGATAGAGAGAAGCCACAATAAACTCAGAGATCATGAAAATGTTAGGATTATACTCCTTGTCAAGGGAAAACAAACAAACAAACAAAACAAACAAAAAACAAAACAAAACAAAAAAAAAACCAAAACAAACCAAAGCAAAAAAAAAAAAAAAAAAAAAAAAAACCAAACCAAACCAAACCAAACAAACAAAAAACCAACCAACCAACCAAAAAAAAAAAAAAAAAAACCCAAACCACAAACCAACAGGATCTTTCTTAGAGTTTCCATCAACTCTGTCTAAGCAGCAAGACTTCCTAATTTGGACCTGAATCCTTACTACTTCCCGATCATCTGCTGCAGTATAATTTTCCATACTGTACACATCTAGCTGGGCAGTAGATAACACTTGGCATGGACAAGACAGAGGGCGAAGTCTTCCATTTGAATGGAAGCATGATGGCAGTGATTACTGGAGCTCTGCTAGTAATAAGACATGGTAATTTTTTGCAGGCTTATGGGTGAGGCTGAAAGCAACTAACAAACTTCTTGAAGTCCTACAGGAATGTGTTATATTCAGGTGGAAAGATGCACTGGGCTTTAACTTTCCACATCCCTCCCACAACGCGAAGAAATGGAGTAAAGTTGGAGTATTTATGGCAAGGTTGCTCATGAAATACTGAATAAAGCATTTTTTTAAAGCCATTTCTCTATGCTGCCAGATATATTATAGTCATAGCCCTCACTCTCTTTAAAGTTGGCCATCTTTGGTTTACAATGATGACATTTTCTTCAAACACATGTCTGTATACTTCCTACACTTCTACCTAACTCTGATCTTTCCACCACTATTGCCTGGCAGCCACTTGCCCTGGCTCCTGCTGAGCATTGAAGTGAATGCTTGTTCCTGCCCCTTGCTCACCTCCACCACTGGGATTCCCCACAGATTCACAGCATTAAACTTCCCTCTCGCCACTGCTGAGAACACGCCATGAGCTGTGCCCCCTTTCCGACACCAAGAGGAGGACATTTGCTCTGGTTTTTCAGGATCATAGACACTCATCTGAGTGTGTTATTGCTGTTTGCCATGCTCTGAGGTGATTTTTCTAAAATTGTTCTGATTATTCATAAGTCACATGCTCACATCTTTTGCATGCAGCGTTTTATTTCTTCTGCTTAATGGGAACTGATGCTTTGCATGGAGAAAGGCTTTTTTTTTGTAACTCATGCAGAGCATTCCAGACACAATTTGCCTATGAGAAATCCTGGAGTTAATGTGACCTGACAACAGAAAGTTTGGTTCTTCATGCCTGGTTCCTAAAGATTTGCCAACATGAAAGCTACAACTTATGACTAGTGTTGCCATGATCCAGCAAAAAAAGAAGGAAAAAAATTAACAAAACTTAATTTACATAGAAAAATCTAATCTATGTATTACGGAAGTAATATCTTCATGAGCTGGAAGAAGTTTGGTGCTGCATAGAGTTTGCACTTTCCAGACCTGTGGCACTGTTTCAGGGACAAGAAGAGGGAGTGACGTGAGCAGGCTGTAATTTCCCCGCAGAGCTTGCGTGGGAGTTCAGCTGCATGCGTGCATGTGTGTGTGTGAGAGAAAGAGAAAGGGACGTGCCAAGCCAGGGAGAAGCTTGATGCATTATGCATTAAACTGGGGGTGTGTAGGCAGAGTACAAGCCAGAATTTTCTCTCTTGGGGGCCCAGAGTCAGGCCTTAATTTTGTGTCAAGGCACTTAGGTAGAAGTGTTCCAAATGAATTCCCAGTGTGGAGAACTGCCCAATGCTTCAGTTATGGTCACATTAAAAACACACCTTCCACTTGTATGATTTAGTTCACTTATGGCTCTGAATGGCTTAGGACAATAGGAGCTCATATTGTAATTGTTCACTCCAAACTTGAACAAACTAATTCTTTTCTGACTCCTCCTTCCTCCTCCTGCCAGAAAACTTGGATCCCAGTAAAAAAAAAAAAAAAATCTTCCACCCCTCAGCAATTTAGATGATAGATCTAAGAAGCAGAATCTTATGAGAGTATGAACACCCTTAACATCTCAAGCCTGGCTCTTTGCCCATGGTGGACAGGGCGGTTTAGACTTGGTCACCACCTTCTTTTGATAACAGAGCTATTTGTGAGAAGTGCTGAGCACCATTCGGCAGCGTGACAGAGAGGAAGCCTTCAGAAACCCACCCTGCTCACCTCTTCTGGTTGTCAAAACCTGGTGCAGCAAGAAGGAACCCACAGAGGAATGCAACCCACTTTTGGTATGTGACAATAGCTCACACTGACTTCAGCACTTGGCCCAAGAGGGTCCTAAAATGTCAGTGGTGGTAATGGTTGCAGAAGGGCTCTTATGTTCCTTAAGGAGCTGGCAAGGCTTAAAGAGCTGCCAGAACTTAGTGGGATCTAGTTCTGAAGGTGGGTGCTCAGAAATACTGAGAATTATACATTTTTCATTGGAAAGCCCATGTGTTGCTTCAGAAACCATGCTCTGGATCCAGGGGACTGCAATTGCTAGCCAAGCTCCCCTGCTCTGGGTGCAACCCTCCCACTGGCAGCTGTGGCTTTCACCTGCCTCACAAGCAGCAGCTCGTTCTCCAACTCTCCTCTGCTGCTCTGATACACCAAGTGCACCCAAATCCTCCCGCCAAGCCCCATTAAATTGTACAATTGACTTTTATGGTAATTGTCATAATTATATCCACAAGCTCTGAACTAAAAATAAACCTAAGCCTTATCCAGAGCTTTCAGCTTGACAGCTTCTCCTGAAATGACAGATCCTCCATGTGCCATGTATCTAACACCCCAGTTGTCTCTTTGTACATTTCTGTCACCTCCTCTCAGCTCACAAGACCCAGAGCCTGGTACTTTCATGGCTATCATTTTTCCAACCCCTATCTCCAACACCATCTGTAGCACGGGACCATGCTGATTATTTATTTGATTCTGCTTGCATGCTCAAAACCATCTGCTCTTTTCACTTTTGCTGCTTCTGATCTGGCAGCACCAGCTTCAAGAAGGGCAATTAGATGTACACTTAGGACAAGCCAATATGTAGTATCCTGAAATAAGATGATTTTCTGGATCAAGGTCCCCTTCATTAAGACTGCTCTTAAATAGCCCAGTCTTATTGAAGGAATGGGACACTTAAATGTTCCAATTCCTAAATGTTTCTCCAGTGCAAATCAAGACAGCTTAGTGTTTTGCACCTTGAACTCGACACTTTGGACATCCTGAGTGATGGATGTCCCTGCACTGCTTCCTCCACCCTAGGGTTGTGCCCTTCCCCATGGGAGGTGACAGCCCAGCCTGTCTCATGCACAGCTTCTTTTTCCCAAATGGCATAAAACAGCAGCAAAGACCAAGACACATATGGTCTGTCCAGGATGTTTCATTCAGCAATGCCTCCAGGAAAGTCTGCTACAGCTTAGCAGCTCCACTCCTGCTATTTTTGGAAAGGGGGAATCAAAATGGACCAGAGGCGGAGGAGTTTCCTTATTCTTTGGAGCTGTACATGCAATCAAGCAGCCATGGCCCCTTAGCCAACTTTTTATTCTGGTTCACCCACTTCTGAGCTTCCCCAAAATGCAGTGCCTGCACTCATGCACACCTATTTGTGTAGGACTATACACACAGGAAGGAGTTAAGCTCTGCTGCATTTTAATACAAGTCTCCTTTAGAAAGGAAAAAGTAGGGCAGAGTTATGTCATATGTCATCATCACGAAGGGAATCCACAGCACACCAGAGGCTGAAGGATTATTTCCAACCTGCACCTTTACAGTTACCCCATTAGTCCACTTCTTAGAGCTTTTCCTAGGGATACCGTGTGTTTCATGATACCAACAAAAATCTTCCATAGTCTATTTTTATGATGGTTGGTTGTTTAACTTATCTTGTCAATATTCCCTTTCTTCTCTGTTTTCTTCACAAACATTTGTTTTTAAAAGGTGCCAGATGTTTCTTCACCCTTAAAAGTCACTTCAAATGCAATCAAATCATAGCCTCAGATGACTTACAATTCTCAGTTATTTTTCTGAAGTACCTATGTAAGGCTGTGCTGGGAAGGCAGTTGCAGTACTTCCGTTTTTTTAAGAATCGGTGTCAAAACAATTCTATCAGCCCATGGCACTAAATACTTTAATTACTGTTTCTTAATTTCAAGAGACAAAACTTCAGTTGTGATAACAGAAACATCCATCAGCAAAGACATCGCTGCCATACAATTAACAGCTGTCCTGAAAAAAACTCAGAGTTTGACATACTTGCAGGACTGTATTTTAAAGGCATCATCAGGGGAAAATGTGTGAAGAGAGAGAGAGGGATATTTAGTATCTTCCCTATTGCTGCAGGGATGGTATGGAAATTAGGCATGATAGCCCACACTGTTTATGGGATTACAGCGTTGGATGTCTGGATTAACCAGGATGATTCTTAAAATATTCTCCAAACTTCTGTCTCTAAAGCCACCATTTTAGTTTCTCCAATGTAATTACAGAAGCAGGCTACGCAGATACAAGTCAGCTATTTGCTGACTGTCAGAGCTGAGTGTTGTAAGTGATGACAGAAAAGCAGAGCTAATTTTGTACTGAAAGGGTTTCAAAGATCTGTGTACATAGAAACAGACATTTTTATCAGTAGTGTAATAAGAATGTTTTTATTTCCCCCTTGAGAATCTCTGTAGACATTCCTATTTCACTCTGCTACAAAATTAGCTCTGGGCAAAACTGTTCCAGAGGTTGAAGACAGACCCAGCCCCTACTATAACCTGAAATTTAAAAAAAAAAAAAAAATAATAATTTTTTTTTAAGATCTTGGTATATAAATACCTTGGCAAAACTGAGGCTTAGTTATGCCAGGAGCCACTGGCCAAACTGATTCAGCTCTCGGTAATGCTGCTCCCTGCTACAAGCAAGTCTTGTTCAGGGTTGCTCTTGCCATAGCATGCCCTCCAGCCTGAACTATGCTAAGACAGCACATCTGCCAGAGAGGTCTAGGCACTTGTCCACTCACAGCAAGGCCCTGGAGGTGTTACAGAAGGACCTGCTGAAGGGATCACCTTACATGACTAACAACTTTGTAAATTTAATTCACTGTGATCACCACCCCTCTGCCCTACCTTAATGTAACTGTGTGTGCCTTTTGGAGGTCAAATGACTTAATGCCCAGCATGAACACTGCCATATTTAGGAAGCATACCCCTTGCATCTCCATTGAAACATTTGTTTTTGAAATGTGTGACCAGCGGGTGGTGCAAAAGATGTCACTGATGTGTAAAAGAGACAGTAATCCAGAAATTAATGCTACAGCCCCTCAGCTCCATGACTGTGGTGAAGTCTGTGCAGAGAATACAGTGAAGACAGCAAGCTGGATCATAGAATCAGATGATCATCAAAAGATCTGGTTTGGAAGAGACCTTAAAGATTGCCTAGTTCGAAAGACCCTGCCATGGGCAGGGACACCTCCAACTAGACCAGCTTGCTCAAAGCCCCATCCAACCTGATATGGAACACATCCAGTACCTGGGGCATCCAAAACTTCCCTGGGCAACTTGTCCCAGTGTCTCACCACTCTCATAGTGAAGAACTTCTTCCTTAACATCTAATCGAAATCTACCCTCTACCAGCTTGAACCCATGACCCCTAGTCTTGTCACTCCAAGCCCTCATCCAAAGTCCTTCCCCAGCTTTCTTGTAGGCCCCCTTCAGATACTGGAAGGTCACAATAAGGTCTCCGTGCAGCTCCTCTTCTCCAGGCTGACCAACCCCAGCTCTCTCAGCCTGTCCTCGTAGGAGAGGTGTTCCAACCCTCTGATCATCTTTGTGGCCCTCCTCTGGCCCCACTTCAACAGGTCCATGTCATTCTTACGCTGAGGGCTCCAGAGCTGGCCACAGTACCCCAGGTCGAGATCTCACAAGAGCAGAGTCAAGGTGGAGCACCACCTCCCTCGGCCTGCTGGCCACACTTCTTTTGATGCAGCCCAGGAGATGGTTGCCTTTCTCGGCTGCACTTGCACACTATGATTGTTGGCTCATGTTGAGCTTTTCCATCAGAAGCACCCCAAGTCTTTCTCCTTGGACTGCTCTCAATCCGTGTTCTGCCTAGCCTGTATTTCTGTTTGGGATTGCTTTGCATGTGGTCCTGATGAATTTCATCACTGCCCTGAGACTAAATAAATTAGGGTTCAGTTTTAATTCATTCAAATGAAGTTATCATACCTTTGTATTTCACACTGGCATTTGCAGTAGATGTTATTGCTTGTAAGACATCCCTATAAAACACTGATGTGGTTGTTTCAGATTGCTCTTAAAACTTTGGAAAGGAATATAATTAATCCCAATGCCATCCTTAGTGGTGAGATGAACAATTATTCAACCCTCTTGACAAATTTCCAAGCAAAAAACACCAGTAATCATCAGTTAAGGGCACGTGTATGAGACCTAAGTGTTTAAATCTTTGCAGGAATTTGTAGTTAATATGCCTGGGCTGATTAAATGGAGCAAAAGTGGCCTTGACTGAACTCTTTGCAGCCAGGGATGGGAACTGGAAGGATGTGAAGGATTGGAGTTACTAACAATATGAGTGAAATGCCAATCAATGTCCTGTCTGAGCAGAAACCTGTAATAACTTACACCATGCTCTAGCACAACACTGCTTAACAGGAGGAGATTTCTGGCCAGTGTTGTGAACCATTCTACTGGTGTTAATACATCTGGATGATGGTGGTGAAAGGGTGCTCAGGAAAAAGAGGGAGCAAGAAGGAGTCCCTGCCTGTTGTGACCAATTCCTACCCTTTGCCGTTGAAATGCTGCTTAACTCATTCCCCTCGTAAGGAAACCGAGCAGTACATGAGGTCAACAACCACAGAGATGAAGGTGGGCTCAGAACAGCCAATGGAGACAAACCCAACTGCCAAGTGCTTTCTCCCCCCAGGCTGCCCTGAACACTCAGCAGCAAGTCACTGATATCACCTGGGCAGATGCCATAGCTGTCTGGAAAGGGAGAACTGCACATGCCACCAATTCCAGCAAGACCGACCCTTGTGCACTTGCACCAACATCCTTTAGCTCCTTCTCTGACAAGGAGTGAGCAGAACAAGCCAGCTTGTTCTTCCAATTCATGCGCTCTTTCCTCATTTGGTTTTGAATGAAAGGTATTAAGCTGGCTGGAGGCAGCAGGAAAGGAAAGGCAGGCTGGTGAGCTTTTTCTCTGTGTGGTGGTCTGAGCCCACACAGCAGCCTCGGACGTGCACCAAAGGGAGGTCAACCCAGCATATACACAGACCCACAGGAGTTATTTTTCACATTGTAACAGGGATGCAGAGAAAAATGCCCCAGTTCACGTATAACTATGCTGTAACTGATCTCAAGGTTGAAGTCCTTCCATTTAAAAGCCAGTCAGCTCAAAGCATTGCTAACAAAATTGCTGTCAAAGTTATCTCACCTGGCACATCCTATCTCCGTGTACCTTTTCTGTATGCGTGTGGGTATGTGCATTAAAAAACGAAAGAAACCGTATGACAGCAGATAACCAAAGTTTTCAAATACATATCAACTCTGTAAATGTGTTTCTTGCAGAGCAGGAACAGGAGGGGGTCTCCAGCTCCTCATGACACATCTGAGCTAACCCCAAGCTCTGCTGCAACCATTCACTGCTGAGCATGGGCCCATGGCTGACTTGTTTCCCCACCTTTCTGGGCAGCTTGTGACCATGCTCTCACCTTCACAGATCCACTGCCAGCTGGATTTGGGTGCACTCAGAAGAGCCAACCTTGGCTGTCTTCACCTGAATGCCAGTCACGGCAGTAAGTGCCTTGCAGATCTGCCCTTTCTTAGCGGAGTGACAGCTTCCTAAATTTACCAAAATAAACAGTATTTATGCATAATATGCACATCTATGAGTAAAACAGGCTGTCTGGTGAATGCAAGCTTTGGAGTTTACCTGCAAGTCGAGTTAGGACTCAGGCAGCATGTACAGGCCTTGCAACATTACGTATCCTGTAAGTGCATCAAAGTCGCCAGAGAAGGGGCAAACACCTGTGCATGTTTTCCTCTCCCCACCTCTCACTTTGGGACTAAGCTTATAAAATAATAACGTGTCTTTCTAGTGTTATAATTTGTCTTTGATTTTCTGTAGAGAACTGCATAACAACAACAGTCGTGTTAGCATTCAGCACTCAGTCTTTTGCTTTGTACTTTCTCCTTTATTCCTTTTGCTTAGTAAAAGAATGACTTCTGCATTTGTTAGATGCCTGACAGCCCAGGAGACGGAGCTGTCCTCTGTTTATCCATTAAAAAGGAAAACATGGGACTTGCCTGTGTGATAGTCCCTTTGTAGTATACCAGCTCTGTCCATACATTAGGAATCAGCCAAATTCAGATCACACTAAGCCAGCGATGCTTATGGGAAACTAACTGAGTAAGAGGGACTGAATGCTGTCACTGCCAGGGGGCAGTTAGTTACCAGATAGTCACATTTGGAAGCCCTTGGATGTGAGCAGGTTGAAGAGCAAGGACTGCTTTTCAGGCATGTGTTGGCTCAGAGCCTTGTATAAGGGAACTATACATGGAGTCACAACATATCCCTACTATAAAAGTAAGCAATACTTCTTCACCTGCATTTCTGATCATCTCTCTCTTACTCACCACCAACAAAAAACCCCTTGGGGGCCCAGAAGGTACCTATCCAGAAGCAAAGCATAATCCCTCTCCGCCAGGTAGGGAAGTGGGAGCTGCTGCAATGCCTTGCTTTGCTCTGGTGTCACAGGGTCCCCAGCTGAGTGAGTGAAGCTGGCCAGCAGAAGCCACAGAGGCAGCCCACGTTAGTCCTGGCTTTCCCTCCCTGCCCCTGCCTCGCCGTGGTGTATTGTGTCCAGCCCACAGCTCAGTGCTACGGGGGGGCTGATCAGCAAGTGCCATGCTCCACTAGCTCCAGCAGCTGGGGAGCCCAGGCCACTGCACGTGGTGACGAGCTGCCAGGGCAGTTGCTGCACAGCGGCCAAAGGCTGGCAGCAGACAGCCTCGGGAACCTTTGCAAACAGTGGCTTGCCTTGGCCAGCACGGAGAGATGGGACATTTCCCCGGCAGTGAATCAGCATGGGATCTGGGTCCCAGGGCAGCAGGTCAGGCTCTGCAGAGCACCAGGCGCAGCAGAAATCAGCAGTAGCTTCACTTCATCTGGTCACACTCTGCAGGACATCACAGCTTGGAAACGCTGCTCCGATGGCATGAAATCCAGTGACTGTTTGTCCCCCTGCCTCCTCCCTCCGGTAATGTTATTGCATAAAATGTTTTTATTTTTAGAGCTGAAAGAGGAAAAAGGCAGATTCTCACATCTTTTCAAGGGAATGGTGATGTTTATTGACATTTCTGATGCAGCCACTAGATGCCCCTGTTTTCTGATGAGCGCTCCAGAGCAGGTATGCGCCAGGGTGCAGTAGTCAGGACCTGAACTTGGGGCTCAAGCAATGTAGAAATCCTGATTGCTTCATCCTCTTCCTCCCTAATGACCTTCTAATTAGCTGGGACAGTCGTTCTGCATGTGGCAGAGGTGGTGCTGTTCAGTAACGGGAAAGGTGTTGTGTGCCTGCCTCTTCTGCTCTGGTTCTGTGGTGGCTCTGGAGGAGGTGACATAAAGCTCAGTCACCAGTGGTCGTGCATCTGGGCATGGCTGCGTGGACCCACACGCCCTGTCCCTGTGACCATACAGCCCAGTGCAGTGTCCCGCCTCTGGAGCAGCACTTTCAGCCCCCACTGTCTCTTGGGGGTAAAATCAATCCATACCAGAAAAGTTGGTCTCTGAGAAAAGCCATTAACCCAAGCAGAAACATTGCCCTAATGAATCCTGAAGCATTTCCTTGTGAATGTTTTGCATAGGTTCATAAAGGACACAGATGCCATTCAAATACGACTCTGGTACTTGGTCAGCGTGAGGGAGCTTGTGTGGCTGCTGAAATAGTTATGCCTCCAGAAGGTAAATGCAGAAGATAAATGGCAAGAGAAGGTAGGCAGCAATGCTCAGCATAGAAAATCACATACAACATATGCTCCTCCTGAAGTGATCCCTCCCCAAAAATCATCTTAACTCAAGCACGTTTTTATTTGAGGGTCTCTTAATTTCAGGAATGCAAATGTTCCTGCTCTGGTTCTTCCCTGGCCAGGTTTTGTGAGGTTTGCAATAGCATATTTTCTCTTACCAAAGTTCAGTCCAGGCCATAAGGTCACAGTGCATGGAAAATATTAGAGTCAGATCCCCAAGTCAGAAATCTTGTAATATACAAAATGGTGACTTCTGGATTTGGTGCAAAGAGACCTTTTTTTGTGTCTGGGCTCTCAGTCTCACAAGGGAAATGTTAGAGATTTCCTGGATTGGGCTTTTTCTTAACAAACTGAGTGAAGTGCTGGGAAACATTCAGAAGAGGGTAAAAGTGGGCTTTCAGGATCAAAACACCTAAAAAGGGCTTCTACTGCCTAATTCTTCCACTGCCTAATTCTTCCTGTTTTCAGGAGCAAGGTGTCTAATTTGCACTACTGAATGTGATGAGTGCTCAGAGCTCTGAGTCCTCTGGGAAGATGCACTTCTTCAGTTAATACTGCTGGAGAAGCTAAGAGCAGCTCAGAGGAAGGAGCACTAGAAATTCCTAGTGACCTAGTATCTCAAGAACTGCTGGGATTCAAAGTACCTTTGCAGATGCTTAGAAACCAGTCGTCACTCTGTCTGTAATCCACTGCCACTAAAAGGGTCACTTGGTTTCCCTCCAGAAGCTCCGGATCAGCATGTTAACCTCGTGACACCACTCCTCTCGGTATCCTGCTGCTAGTAGCTATGTTTGGTGCAGTCTAATCCACAGGTTTTTGGTTATGAGACATGAAAGGTTGGTAACCAGCCTTATGATCATGGTGGTAGCAGCGTAAGAGCATTTCAGACAGGCTGATGTAGATGTGTCACACAGCACGGGGTGGGTTCTCCCCTAGACTGACACTGGGCAGGCCAATCCACTTCTCTGGAAGCCGCACATCACCTGCCATTTATTTTTTTTTTTAATTAAAAAAAAAGCTCAAATGTACAATAGAAAATGAAGCCTGGATTAACCAGTATTTCTCTTCTCTCAGTGATTTCCCTGTGTTTTCTCTTGGGCCTGTGCTGCTCTGTAGGATTATGGCATCCCAGAGTCATTGGCCTAACGATAACACAACTAAGAAATAAGGAGACTCCCCTCTCCACGCTAATCCGAGCCAAGAGAATACTGAAGGCAGTAGATAAAGGAGTCACTAACAGTGAGCTACATTTTGCTTCTAGGAATTGCCTCCCAGAGGCTGTAGCCATTTTGCAACCTTTTTAATTTTCCGAGAAAATGCCTCCTGTGCCCATAATTAAGAGTTTAATATGCCACAGGGTCCTGTTTATCACAGGTACTTACTTTGCAAAAGAACAGATAGATAGAGCCCTGGGTCCTTTGAATATCTTTCAGCCAGTCCATTAGATGGGGCTGTGATACTGGGGATTTTAGTCACTGATATCCACTATTCAGTTATTATTCATTTATTTTAATAAGGAAGCTGCATATTTCTTTTGTTTCACAGGCAGCAAGATCTGGTGATGGACTTCAAAGCTTGGAATAGTTTGGTTATCTGCAGCGCTGACTAACTGCATTCACAAGTTTGCAGGGTGAACATCAGGCTGAGCTCTCTCTTCACTTAGCAGCACACAGAAGGCATGTGGACCCAAAGCAAAGACACCTGTAAATGTGGTACGCATCAGAAGACATATGGAAGCAGTCTCTTATCTTGTGTGATGATTAATTGCACGTTCCCAGCTGGAATATTGTCTGAGAGTTCTGTACTGTTCTTAAGTAGGGATAAAAGGGTCTGTGTAATGGTTGTAACAACTGTGAGCAGAGGGCTCTGGAAATGGAATGTGGCATCAGCACATCATCCTATTGAGAACGCACTTGAGATCTTATGGCAAAAAGTCAGATTGCTTTAGTGCCTCCTTGATGCAAGATGATGCAAAGGACAACAGTAACTTCTCTGCAGACTGCTTTGCCTCAGTCAAGAGCAATTGCTGTAAGTATGCTGAGCAGTCAGGGGCTGAGTTCTCATGTACACTATGTGTGTGTGGATGTAGTTTAACATACAGCAATGGTTTCTGTGACAAAAACAGTATCTAAAGCACAGTGTCTCATGACTCACTTCTTTGCTCTTCCACTTCAGTACCAGGAGGCAGCCTGATTTCCAGCTGACTTCTCTCCAAATTCCTGTTTGCATGTGCTGGTGGGTGTCCTATATGGCCTTGCTTAGTTTCTTTTCACGGCACTGAGAAGGACACATGGAAATTGAAAGCCAGCCAGATGCACACTAACGTGATGTTCTGTCCCGGTTAGAAGGCAGAACTGTGTCCCACCTCCCTTATCCCTCAGTTTCCCAGATAGAGAGGTAAATAAGGAAGGCAGGGGTAATGAAAACCTTGCACCAAATTGAAGATTAACAAAATTAAATATATTATTTAACAGGGATCAGAAAGGAAGAAGGGAAGGGGTTTAACAGGGTACAGAAAGGAAGAAGGGTAGGGGTTTAACAGGGAAGGGGGGTTGTAGGAACAACAAGGTAAGGAAGATTAAACTTCCAGATATATACAAAACCCAAATGCTATGCTGAGGCTCCCCGGTGCTGGATCTTGCTGGATTGAGGTGGATTGAAGCTGGATGCACAATCCTTGGACATGGATGGAGGCAGGGAATCAGTCTGTAGATCAGGCCCAGGTCTCCAAGATGGCCACGGCCATGTGTAGCACAGGGAGCAGCAGAGCAGCGTGTGCCCAGGTGCAAGGTCAAAGGAGCAAGAGGAAGAGAGGAAGAGAGAAGAAGGAGGTGTGCCTTTCTCCCCTTTTTATAGACCTTGGCAGGAAGTCCCGAAGACAGGAAAAGGGGAGTGGGAATAGGACAGGTGTACGCCCCTTTCATTCAGGCTTGTACCTGGTTTAGGGTTTCAGATCTCCACCCACCAGGGGCAGCAGGTTTCAAACCATTACACGTGAACAGGGAGGGATGCCTGCGGTACCTGAGCCCTTAGGAATCAGTACAAAGAAAAGCTTTTGAAATGACCATCTCAAACAGTTTGGACTGAACCATTTTGGCGGGGTGAAGAGCTGCAGTGCCGGTAGGATTCGCAGCAGACTATCCCGGTGTACAGGGAGGTTTCCTAAACTGGAGAAAGCCCTCAGGGAAGCAGAGAGTCCTGGCAGGAGTCCAGAGTTCACATGACAATGGCTGACAAGACCCTGCACCTATAAAAGAAGCCCCTAGGTTTCTTAATCTAGCTTAAGGGGATCAAGGTGAAAGCAAAGGATAGTGATTTGCGGCTGTCTTGGTCACAGTGACCATGAAGTAGATGAGTCTCAAACTGTTTGCAACAGGAGGAAAACTGCCAGCAAAACTTTGGCCCTGGATATGGGGAGAGCAGGATCTGGGCTACTGAAGGAGCTAGTTAGTAAGGTCCCCTGAGAACCCGCTTTTGATGGCATTGAGTTCCATGAATGCCAGTCACTTTTTAAGAGCTATCTCCTAAGAGTGCAGGAGCAGGCAATCCCAAAGTGTCAGAAGTCAAGCAAGCAGGGCAGAAGGCTGGCTTTACTGAGCAGGCATCTTCTAGAACTTAGTTGGAAAAGGAATATATATGGACATTGGAAGCAAAGATACATGAGACAGGAGGACTAGAGGAATATTGTTTGCCACCATAGTGTCAAAGCTCAATTAGAGTTCAAGCTGGCCAGCACTGTGAAGGACAAAAAAAGGGCTTTTTAAAATAGGTTAACAGCAAAAAAAGGATCAGAAATATCATTGGCTCATTACTTGGTGAGTTTGGTTGCCACACAAATAGGGATGTAGCCAAAACAGAGACATTTAATGCCTTTTTGTGTTACCATCAGTGATGGGCCCTGGGACCCCCAGAGCCCCCTCTTGGAAGACTGTGACTGGGATGATGTTAAACTCCCAGCCGACTCAGTTTGAGACTTGCTGCTCCAGCTCAGTGAATTTAAGTCCCAGTGAGATTCACCCCAGGGTACTGAAGGAGCTGGCCGATGTTATTGGAGGACTTCTCTCCATGTTTTTTCAATAGTCTTGGGAATCCCTTATGGGTCCCCTCCAACTTGAGATAGTCTATATATGATAGTCTATTATGACAGACTAATGTAAGTAGTCTCAAGGTATGCCAATTAAACATCTGTTTTCACCAGTCATCGTTGACAGTTTTGACTGGTGAGTGCTGCAAAAGTGTCCCACAGTTTATTCGGTCCAGTTTTTTTTCCATTTTCTTTTCATAGAGTCATAGAATGTTCTAGGCTGGAAGGGGCCTTTAGAGGTCATCTGGTCCGACCTCACTACACAAGCAGGGACATCTCTACCTAGGTCAGGTCACCCAGAGCCCTATCAGGCCTGACCTTGAATGTCTCCAGGGTTGGGGCCTCCACCACCTCTCTGGGGAGCCCATTCCAGTGGTCTATCACTCTTGTATTAAAGAATTTTTTTCTAATATCCAGTCTAAATCTAACCTTTCCTAGTTTAAAACCATTACTCCTTGTCCTATCATTACGAAGCCTTTTGAATAGACCTCCCCCTGCCTTCATGTAGGCTCCCTTCAGGTACTGGAAGGTCACTATAAGGTCCCCCTGAAGCCTCCTCTTCTCCAGGCTGAACAGCCCTGACTCCCTCAGCCTGTCCTCATAGGAGAGATGCTCCAGTCTCTTGATTATTTTCGTGGCCCTCCTCTGGATTTGTTCCAATGTGTCTACATATCACCTCTCTCCATCTGCTGGCCACAATTTTTTGATGCAACCCAGGATGTGATTTGCCTTCTGGGCTGTGATTGCATATTGGTGGCTGTTCTGCCAATGACTAGGCCTAACAAGAACGATACAACCAGCAGAAAGATGAGCCAATAATTGGAATGTATTGAGTACAAAAACGTCATGCCATGAACGATCGCTGGGGTTATAAACAAGTCAATCAGTTCACATACAATCAACATTACCCCAAATGACCCCAGAAAAGACATAATCTGACTGACAATAGGTGGCATAAACAGACAGCCAAGGTTTCCCATGGATGGTAAGGGAAACAGCCAGTTCAGAA
>NW_008626118.1:54259-77384 GCF_000691845.1 Merops nubicus
CTGCCAGTGGTCCCAGCTTTTATCCCCAAGCAGACACCTGACCTTTGTCAACTCCATGCGGGACCCCTGGGGCTCATTTCCCTTCTGGCTCTCCCTGCAGGGCCGGCCGCACCCTGGGGGGAAGCTATAAGGCAAACTCACCACCTCTTTATGAAGGGCTGTGGGAATCACCCATATGTCAACCTTAATTCGGGGCTCAGGGTTCAGACCCCAGCGTTTCAGTGGCTCATGTCCAGTTTTTCATCCATCAGCACTCCCAAGTCCCTTTCCACAGAACTGGTCTCCAGTATATCCTGTCCCATCCTATACTGATAGTGCTGGTTACCCTGGCCCACGTGCAGGACCCTGCACTTGGCGTTGTTGAACCTCATAAGGTTCATCTGGGCCCACCTCTCCAGCTTGTCCAGGTCCCTCTGGATGGCCTCCCATCCCTCTGGCATAACAACTGCACCTCCCAGTTTGGTATCATCCGCAAACTTGCTGAGGGTGCACTCAATGCCACTGTCAACATAATTAATGAAGATATTAAACAAAACTGGTCCCAGCACAGACTCCTGAGGGACACCACTAATCACCATCCTCCATCTGGACATCGAGCCATTGACCATCAGTCTCTGGATGCAAACATCCAGCCAGTTCTCTACCCACTGAACAGTCCATCCATCGAACCTGTAATTCCCCAACGCAGAGATTAAGATGTTGTGGGAGACTGTGTCAAAGGCCTTGCAGAAGTCCAGATAGAGGACATCCACAGGTCTTCCCTTGTTAACTGATGCAGTCACTTCATTATAGAAGTCACTTCATTTTGTTCAGCTCAGCTAGAAAACTCTGACCCACTGAGGCAGGCCTCAAATACCTAGCACATCACCTATTCATGACCTGCCCACAAACATCTCTCAGCTTGGGGAATACTCAGGTGCTGGCTTGGAGAAGTGAGGGGACAGCAGTCCTCCCTGGCTCCATGGCCAGTACCCAGAGTGGCATGCACAGGCCATCAGGCCACGTTACAGAGGTTCTCATCCACGGCACATCTGTGTCCTGTCCTGACTTTGCCTCCTGCACTGAGGCAAGGTAACTCAGAGTTCTGTGGTCCCTGACTCTGCACAGGGGAATTACCACTGCTCTTCTTTTCAGGAGCAGAGGGGGATCATGTTTGAATGCTATGCAGACCTCAAGCTCTGCCTTAGCAGATGCATTTTTAAGCCAGTAATTTTCCATACTACCTCACACTATAGATGAGACCTAGTGAAGGGTGTAGAACAGAGAGTGCCAAACGTGCACAAACTCTGTATTTACACAGATCTCAGCACAGACCTCCACTTCAGTCTTGCCGTTTGCTAGTCTGAGGCACTCGGCAGAGAAACAGCTGCTCCTGTTTCAGCTCAGCTAAGCCTTGTGTCAGCATCGAAGCATTCTTTTAGGCTATTGTAAAATACAGCACTGAAACGGAGAAATTGTCTGGGCCGTTTTACTTTAGGAAAAGATATCACTGGAAAGGCTGTCCTGTGTTTGCCCTTTGCAGGGTCTAGGACACGGTTTGACCTTCCAGCTAGAAAGTGAAGAAATCAAGTGCTGTAAATCAAGCACAATGCTGTGAGCGGCCACCAGTGTATTCACATTGTTCCTGAGGCCACCAATCCCTAGCAGGTAATTCCTGTCCATTCAAAAGTGCCCTAAATACAGGGATTTATTAATACAACTGTTGTCTCATCAGATGTATTTGCTTTTATTCCTTTCTACAAATTATTTCCTGTATTACAATATCACAGGACCTAGCCTCCAGGTGATTTCAGCTTGTTGCTTCCAAAGAAATGACAACATCCTTGACAACAGTAAAGCTGGGCTGTAAGAAGTCATGATTATCATTACCATTTCATCCTAACTATTGGTTTCTTTGGGCTGTTAAATAAAGGCAATAATCCTTGGATGTATGTTTATGCCAGGATTCTGCGTCAACTGGCATGGCCTAAAACCACCTGTTGTCTTGTGACATCCAAGCTAAACTGTACATTTGCACGGACTGGCATCGTTTCAGGTATAAATCACCCAAGAACATAGCTTCCCATTGGAAGGTGGTGTGGTGACTAACCCCCTCATCTAGCTGCTTACACTATCAAGCAGCCTAAAGAGTTTGACAAGAACCCCCTGTGACAGAGATGCCTGTATGCTTCTTGCTAGTGTAGTTGCAATGTCACTTTCACCAAGAAATGCAAAGCTACTGGGTTTCCCCTGGCAATATTCCACTTGAAAGGGGTGGGGGGGAGGAGGGGAAGAAGACATCCCAACACTCCTTCCCCTGCTCCCCCAACCCACCCCTGTCGAAACTCCTTCTCTCCCCTCTCCTACTGGCCATGGCTCTGGTGGTACTGGTGGTCTGGACTGTGCTGGGCATCATCCAAGTGCCACTGTTGGTCTGAGAGGAGCTGCATGAAACTAAAAGCTGGCACATGGGGCAGCATGCAGACCAGATGATGGAGAAAATAGCTTGGGTGCCTGAAAAGCTGGAGCAGAGACTAAAGGAGCTGAGCAGGGCAGCCAGGGCAGCCCTGCTCTATGCTGCTGCAAGGCAGTGGCAGTTCAGGGCCTTTGCTGGAGGTCTGCTCCTGCTCTTGGGGCTCTGCTGGTGGCTCTGGAAAAGGAGCTGTGAGCCAAGAAACAGCAGCAAATGAGACAGAGCATCAGCCCTGAGGAGGAGGAGACAGAGTCGGAGGAAGAGGAGAAGACAGAGAGAGAGACAGAGGAGGAGGAAGACTCATTAGATATGGGCAGGTTTCTGGAGTACACAGCGTGGCCAGTGCTGGAGAGTCGAGGAATATACATGGTGATGGAAGAGCTGTGAATGAACTTCTTGATGTTTGCCATATGCTCTCTCTCAATGACTTCAAGCTGCAGCTGCAGCTAGCCGTTGGGGTGGGCAGGTTCCAGGAACTCCATAGAAGAGACCCTGTCTATCACCTGCTGGTGCCCCTGAAGCCACCTCCTGGAGATTCCTTCCACCTCAACGAGGACACACAAGGGGAGATGCTGATGAGGAACTGCTGGGTGCGTGTGGAACTGGAGTGCATGTGCACAAGGGAGCAGATGGAGGGAGACATGCTCTGCTTCCTCCACCACCCTGAGGAAGACCAGAGGAGCAGGCAGTGACCCAGCCTCCTAGAAACCTTCTGCACCAGCAGCTCAATCTGCAGAAAACCATCTTCTGGCTGGAGGTGCTGATGACAGCAGCCTGTGTTGTTGTGCCTCAGGCAGCCAGCTGCAAGCTGAGGGTGCTGCCCTCCAGCCAATACTGCAGGCTCAAGGTCACCAATGCCTGCAACAGGTCCTACTCCCTTGAGGTGCTCTTGGTGGTGCAGCAAAGCAGCTCGAGCACATTCGTGACCATGGAGTAGGCAGAGGTCAGTGTCCCCAGCACTGCCACGTGGCTGAAGAGAGCGAGAGAGCAAGAGCTGCGTCACTACCTGGTCAGTGACCATCCACCTGTTTGAGAGATTCCATTCCCACCCAGATCTCTTATCTAAAGGCCCTGCTTAAGGATGGATACCAATAACAGTTTCTCCTTTCTTTTTTTTTTCTGAGTGTCAGTGCAACTCCTTGTCAGGGAAGGCAGGCTTTGTGTGCTGAGTGCTCAGCGGCCCCAGTCAGGCAGTGTGTTGCAGGAGAGCTGATGCAGTGGCCTCTGGCTCCACTGATTCTGTACCTAAGGCTCCCTCACCTCTCTGTGCTCCTGCGCTGGGGCAGCGAGAGTAACTCTCCACTCTCCACAACTCCACACACTGCTTGTTGCTCTGGGGTGTGTCAGGCTCACGTGGGGAAGGAAATTTCCCTGAACACCACTCCCTCCTTTGTGGAGCTGGATACACAACCCCTCACTCCATAGTGGCAGCTGGAGGCCAACCCCCTTGGACCGCAGGGGTTCAAAGCTTCTGCGCTGCCTTCCTGGGCTTTGACTTGGGAAGGAGGAGTCTCCCCACCACTGTGGCTCCCTGTCAGCACTGCGGGGGAGAAGCTGTGTGCTCTCTGTGGGAAGGATTTCCCTGGGGTCGGTCAGGCTGGTTTCTTGTACCAGCAGCCAGAAGGAGTGTGGCGGCCGCCTCCTCTACAGGGAATGACAGAGAACAGCTTTGCCTCGAGAGCTCAGCGTGGTGAAGGGCTCGGAGCAGCCCGCCGAGCTGCCTGTCACACCTGCCAACAGGAAGCTGTAATGAAAACAAGTGACTTTCAACAAAGCCTGTACGTTCACTTGGAAATACTGAACACGGGGACAAAGCAGCTGAGGAGCCCTTCTCAGGCCCCATGTTGCTGCTCCCTACTGTCACACTGTCCCCCATCTCCCCTAAAACAGGATCCATTTGACCATAACAGTCTGCTGTAAGGTGTCATTGGCCTCACAGAGAACTGAGTGCTCCCCTAAAATAAATTACTCTTAAAAGAAGAAAAGATAGGGAGTTATTTTATAAGGGTTTTCCAGTTGCTTACATAGCTGCTGGTAGCTGCTTTTCCTCCAAGACCATGCAAAGCCCCTCCTCACTTCAAGTAAGGAGGAAACTCTGCTCTAGTGGTCTGCATGGATCATGATAGTAGGAAGGAAGTACCCCTAAAGAGCAGTACTCTGCACTCCTGAAGGTTTTAACCTCTCTTCAGATAAACCTGATCGCCTTTGCATGGGGACTGTGACAGCCCTGGGAGGATGGACTACTCCAATAGCATGTTTTAATGACAACATGAAGTTCTTAATTTGATTTTTTAGAGTGCATTTTGCAAACTCAGTTTTCACCATACAATCCAGAAAATCACAAGTATTTCTCTCTGTCTTGCATGATTGCTCAATTTCCACAGGCTTCTCAAAAAATCTTGTTGGATACCCATATGACTTGGTTGACACCTTAGGTGTTTAAATTAGTACTTAAAGAGATTACTTAAAGTTTATTTTTCTTATCTTTGTTGTTCACTGTGCGTGCCTGTCCCTCCTTGTTGTGTGCTGAATGAAGCTGTACGAAACACAGCTGTACCACTGCAAGGCATTTGCAACAGCAGCAGCAGAAGAAAAGAAGCAAACTTTTTCTAGTCTCTCAGTGCACTTCACCATCTTCCATCAATGCAAACCTACGAAATGCGAATTTTAAAAATACATCAAATAACAATTTCTTCCTATAGCACAAACCCAAACTATTAAGGCAAACTAGCAATTATTCTTCTGCACTAACATCAACATAAAGCAGATTAGAAGAATTAAATGCACAAGAGTGCAGTTCTTTTATGATTATGTACCCTTAATCTTCAGAAGATGGTTAATTACATTTTAAGCAGCATAAGAGCCCTAACATATTTGTATGTTAATAAAAATTCTCACCAAGGGCTTAAATCTAACATGTATTCACAGGTATAACTAATGGCATTTTTCAGTAATGCTGTGAAAAAATATGCCTGTAAGTTAGTAGCTTCACACAGGAAACTGCTGGGAGTTTTTAATTTACTCCCTAACTATTCTCCTAATCATTCCCTTATCATGCTGGGATGGCTAAATGCATACAGATTATAATGATGGTGTGCACCCACCGTAGCAGTATCAGTGGTGACATTTGTCAGTGTTTGAAGTTGGGCTGCTGCAATCAGCAGCTGAGGGAAGGAGGGAAATGGATGGGGATGACACTGCAGGCCCTGCAGTTTCACAAGAACTCATGTTTGCTGCTTTAAGGCTCATTCCTTAATGTTCAGAAAGGGATTAGTGTCTACCCAGCACAGGCCCAAACTTCTCTGTGATTCAGAGCTGGATTAGCTGTTAACTGTGTCATGCTCAGAGATGATGAAGGTCCAAAGAAACTTCTTTACTAGAAATCCTCATAAGTTAAGACAGAACTTGTTTTTTTATCTCTGTTACCAACCTCTGGGAAGCCAGAGCATTGGAATCCAAAGTGGAATTCCTATTCTTTATTCAGATCTGCCCCTTGGAAAATTCATCTCCAGACAGTCCAGGATTTTGGCTAGGGCAGTACCCTGCCTGATTCAGGGTCAAACCCCTCTTCACTTTCAACCTAAGGCAGCACCAGCAAAGCGGAAGGCATGAGCTTTGAGTGGTCCCCCTTCTGGGATAGAGATAGTATACCAAAATGGGAAACATGTGCCTTCCTCCTGCATTCACCCACTGCCCAGGGTGACACAGGGACTCGTTTCATGCACTGAATGGCCCCAGAGCAGAGTGAGCTCAGGGGAATGAGTATCATGGGGAAAGGAAGAAGCAGGTGCTGTTGGTTTCCTGCAAATGCTGAGGTCAGTGCCCAAAGGCTCTGTCCTTCCCTCTGCTGTGCTTATTATGTGGGCTGACCAGCATCATGCCAGTTTCCTCTGTGGGAGCCTCCTGAGTTTCAGGAAAAAGAAACTTTACAGATCAGCTTCATATTTTCTCTACTATTCAGTCGTATCTTCCCGCAGTGGATTTTCTTCATGTCTACCTGCCATTGCAGACTTTGTCATTCCAAAATATCCCCAGGGCATAAAGATAATTTTGGAAAGGAGGAAAGAACTAAACTTTTTGAAATATGTTACCTAATTATTAGTATTCCTTATTCTGAGCCTTATTTGTGGCAAGGATGACTCATTGCCCTTGAACACCCACTGCCTATCTATTTCCTCTAATGGTACTTTCCTTTTTGATTTTCCGGATAAAGATAGCTGACTGTATATCTATTCCTACCATTAAAATGATGCATAACTACTGCATTTTGTGGATGGAAACATTATGGACACTGAAGTGTCATCACAGGCCCATTTGCTCATCTGCTGTTATTTACTTTACAGCAGACGATATTCAGTACACAGGCACACACGATGCAGAAGTCAGCACAATGTTCATCACGCTGATATCAGGACATACAAAGCATGCTGCCACTGATCAGTGGAAACAGTCTGGGCTGGAGGCTTTACAGAGCTCCTCATCTCCCTTCAGGCTTTGTACAAAACTCCCCTGGCTGAGACTTGGTGGCTCTGGAGAGGAGCCAAGGCATGGCTACCTGCCAGTGGAAAAGGTTCCCATGATAAAGGGATGTAGAAGTCCACTGTTAGAGTGACCTTCCTCTCTGTTGGATACAACTGTGCACTGATTTCCTCCAAAGCCTGCCAGTGCCACCACTGTACTCAGTGCTCCCTGTAAGGTTTTCATAGCATTCCCTCAGGCACCAGCCAGTGTCCTGGCCTGACTCCTTCCACTCATGAGGCTTTTTGTGGATGCAGATGAAGCTCTGTCTAGAGTCAGAAGACGTCTCTGGAAAATCATCCTGAAGTCCTGCTACACAGTCAGGTCATGTGAAGTAAATGCCTAGCTATCCAAAAGCCAGTCCCAAGGAAATCAGTAGTGTAGCCTAACAGGAGTGGTTTAGACTCCTCCAGTCCAGGGCTCAAAAACAGAAGCCACAATACATTGCATCTGCACATTATCATGTGCTATGCCCTTTATGAACACCTTACAAAAATTGACCCTACCCAGGAGAGTTTCCACTTCAGTGATGGAAGTCAGCAGAAGGATGCTTCCCCTGGAGAGCTTCCAGCAAGAGTAAGACCCATTACAGTGCTTATGAGGACTATGGAACAGGCTTCCCAGGGAAGTGATTGCGTCACCATCCCTTAGGATGCTTTAAAAAGTGTAGATGTGGCAGTCAGGGACGTGGCTTAGTGGTGGACTTGGAAGTGTTACATTTATGGTTGGACTCAATGATCTTAAAGGTCTTTTCCAACCTAAATGCTTCTGTGATAATATTCAGCCAAATAATGAGACTCCCTTGACAGGGAACTAGCAGTAATGGGGGTGAGGATACTGGCCTGTAGCTCTGTGGAGACACTCTCTTCTGGGAGAGTTACCAAAAGAAGGGATCTGGCATCACTTAAAAGCAGGTGGCTGGTTGTAAGCAGGCAGGGGACTGTATCTTATAGTGCTTTAGGTCTTTGAAGACTAGGAGCTTGTCACTGCATACCTGCCTCCCTTTTACTGCTTCCTTGCCACCCACCCTCAGCCACGTTCTGAGGAAAAAAAATCCTGAGTTAGCTGGACATTTGGTGGCTGTTCTTGTGTGCTTAATACTACAGATTTCTGGGAAAGGCCAAAGAAAAATCTCAGCTATGAGAGGGTGATGGAAAGTGAATTTTGTAGTGTGATTAAGCTCTTCTGTATCACATTTCTTTCTTCTTATTGATTCAGTTTTCTTTCAGACAGCTTCCCATGATGTGTCAAAACTTTCAGCTTCACATTTGCATCAAGATGCTGCTCTGCCCAGAGCAGAAAACTACCATGTAATGCTGAAAAAGAGTAAAACAACCACAACAGCAGTCACATGAAGGTGTGGGAATGATAGCAAACAAACAGAGCTGCTTGGAGAGCACTGAGGGTGGTAAGCAGCTGGCTGCAAGTTGAAGTGATCTGGGATGAAATCCTCAGCTAGTGTAAGACTGGGGCACAGCCCAGCTGCTCCTCTGAAACCAGATCTGCTCCAGATAGCTGTTTCCTTTTTCTTCCACGTGGTTCTGAATTTTTTTATCTTTTCCTTTTGATGCCCTTTTCAAACAAGGGGCTTTGCCATATGGAAATTCACAATTATACCAGCTTGTAGTTGCCTTATATCTGCCACATAAAACAAAGCCAATCACTTCCTACATCTGGAGACAGCTGGCTGGTGAGGTCTGATCCAGCTTCAAATGGTGTTCACGTTTATTGGACTTGTTCTCCAGCCCCAGTTCATGCACTCGTTTTGACACATCCGGAAAGACAAGTTTGTAAGTTTTACAAGAGCTGCCTCAGTGCAGGAATGAGGGATGGCTTTAGCAGGACAGATCAGGAGCAAGCAGATGGCCATATTTCCTCAGCATCTGGTGTCTGAGGTCAAATAATTCAGTCAGATATACATTTGTTTCTTGCAGTGGGAGGGAAGGCACCCAAAGTTGCTCATCCAAAGGTAATTCAAATTTCTGATACTGTATGCATTCAGAAGTGCCATTCAGAAAACTCCTGTCTTAAATCAACAGCTGCTGCCCCAGCCCCAGGTCAGAGCTGTATTGTGCACTTTGCTAGATAGGATGAGAGGAGAAAGAGATGGTCTTCATCCTTAGAGCCAAGAGGGTGCAAATACTCACAGATGTGAGAGGTGGTGAGTGCCAATGGGAATCCTGATTCAGCTTTTCCTCAGCACATGATGGATGCAGTGAGCCACTACTGGGATAAGAGGCAGGAGCAAGTCTGGGAAGAGCATTGGTGATGGACTCAAGTGCTCAGGCTGGTTCATCCACCTGCTCTTCACCTCCTGCTTCAGGGATTGAACCTGTATCTCGTGATTGCAAATGGCTTGATTTTGGGAGCACCACTGAGTGGAATCTTTGTGGATATGGATGTGTGCAGAAGACTTGGAATAAAAATGGTGGAAGCATAAGGTTCTTGCAAAATATTTAAAACTGGATACCAGTTTTATTAATCTTAAGGTTGGACTGCTAGTGTTCAGGTTGGCATGTCACGGTGACTTAGAGCAATTTCTCCCCACTTGCAGACACAGTGAGGGGTTTTTCAGCTGAACAAAAAATTCATCTGAGTGTAAACTGTGACCTGGCAGCCCCCGCTCTACACAAGGGAAAGATTTGACTCTGACACTTAGAGAACAAGAGATTACATTTCCCATTTGCATTTCCCCACCCTGCTCCAGGTCGGTGTAAATAATTCCCTTCCTTCTCCTGAGGGTCCTTCCAGTTTCACCTTCCTGTCAAAGCCCTTTGGCTGAGACAAAGCCAAAAGCCGTTATCACAGAGATAATCACAGAGAAATCACAGAGAATAACGAATCTGGGGTTCAGCTCCAGTCTTGTTAATGATTTGCAACAACTCTGAGCAGGTCACTTAATCTTACGTCAGTACAAGTGATGCAGGCCTCATTGCTATCATATTAATCTGTAATCAAAGCTTCATATGAACATTACAGGATTAAGCTGCTGCAGGGACAGAATATTCTTCATCTGGACGATCCCTTTGTTCCAAGAGCCCGTGTGTATTATTGCAATTTTCACATCTGTTCATCACCTGGATAAAATGTCTTTTGTCCCCTAGTAAGCTCAAGTATATATTTTCCTCTGCTACATTCCCTTACGCTATTATTTTAAAATCTAAATACTTTTTCTAAAGGTTAGGACATGTTGTATAAATAAAATCAAGTTGGCAGCAAAGAACTGTTTCATTCACTACAGCTCTTTTCACATATAATCCTCCATCTGGAAAAATTCTGGGGAATTTTAAGTCACCTTGTACCTACTGACAAATGCAAGGCTGAGGTCACAGACATGACTAGTGACACTGAATGTGCATTGTGACACTTGGTATGGGAGCTTAATTTTTCACAAGTTTTATTCAGTACTTTCTGAAAATGAGATTCTGTAAGGTAATTCCAGTGAGCATCCCAAAATTACAAATCTCTTCTGTTAAGTCATGACTTTTGCCCTCACATGGGGAGTCGCACAGTTTTATGTGAATTAGCTCCATTCTCCCAATACCTTGTAAAAACAAATGAACTTTCAATTTGGAGGTGGTTCTCTAGAGAAGTAATTCAGCAATAATTCACCCTACTGAAGTTCCCAAGTCTGTAATTTATTGATTTAGCCAGCAGTTTGTACTGACTAGCTAACAGTTCTTGTCTTATTACCCTGTGTTTTCACTATATCCAACCTGTCTGGTAGCAGGAGTGTCAATCGTTGGCAGCTTACTTTTGCTAACAGTAGCTGTTAAACATCTCTAAACTTGCCTTTACTTCATTATGGAGTCTTCCAAAATTTCCCAGTTTGGAGAGTTGGCAAAGAGTGAGAAAGATTTGCTTTTCTTCCCCAGAGAAACAACAAGAAAAAAAATATTCTGATCTTCACTTACGTCTCCAAAAGAGAAGACAGACGGTTCTGCACTTCTGGTGCTTGCACAAAATCCTCAGCTGCACTTCCCATTCAGCTGCAGAAAGTGTTCGTCACATCCCCCCTCCCTCTCCGTAGCAACAAACGCAGGCTGTGTGTGGTTGCCTAGTAGGCAGAATAACAGAAAGCATCAATGCACTTAATGATGCTTGGCAAGAAAGACAGACGAGGTCTTACTGTGTTTTTAAGTGGGACTAGATGTTGATTGCTGACACATGAGGCTGAGAAAAGGCTCCCCAGGTCAGAGCTGCTAAAATTGGACCTGTAACGAGGAAAGTGTGAAGAAAGTGGGAATAATACAAAGCAAACATTGTGTACACTTGGGTTTGTGAAACGACTTTGTTTCAACAATAGTCACAAGCATTTTATTCTTTGTTTTGGAGGATATTGGAATGATTAGGTAGCTAAAAGGCTTGCAAACAATGACTGTTGAAATGGTAAAGGAGTGAAAGCCAGGTGGTGAATTCAGAGTTCATGTTGCAGTGCTGACACACGCATCAGGAGTGCTCTTGTGCTCTTGCAAAACTGCATGTCCCATGCTGCAGCAGGAACTGGAAAAAGTCCTCATAACTCAGCTGACCAGTCACAGCTCAACAAGCAAGAAATGCTTGCTGTTCACAGAGCAAACATTCAAAGACAGTTTTAGGTAAGAATGTTCTGCATTCTGATGTCAAGCTCACAGGCTACATCAAATAGTGCAGTAGTTTCAGCCAACATATCCCAGGAGGCAGCAGATACCTTCTCCTAGTCCATAGCATTGACCAGCTTTTAAGAGGTTCCAGAGGCTTCTCACTCAGAGGACCAGTTAGTGTGTGCGGTCCCTGGCCAACTTTGCAGGACTGAGTCACCTTCTCATCTCACTCACAAGATGCCCTCGTTGTTATGGAGTCAGTAGCACCAAGAGCTGCTCTTGATGCAGTTCGTGGTCTTCTTCATCTTCTGAGAAAGCTGATGTCCACAAGCAGTGTAAGGCTGATTCCTGTGCATGGCAGAGCACATGCTGGGCCTTTAAGCAACACACTTGTTCCCTGAGCAGCAGACTACTTGTAAAACAGCCACTGGGATCTTCTATGTCTGCTTCATTTCCTTCTCATCAAAGAGGATGTGTCCACAACCCCACCACCTCCGTACCCAGCAGCAAAGGAGCACAGCTCTGGCTGAGGCAGCCTGTGTGACTCAGCTCTCCTGCCAATGTGATAGCCTTTGTTAGGAAGAAAGCCTAGGCTTTTGGTACTGAAATAAACTCAGTCCTGAGCCTGGCATTGTCAGACAGGCTGCAGAGCATGGTTCCAGCTCTCCTCTACCATGCCCTTTCTTTGTCATCTGTCTTAACACCACTGAAACCCTCTGGCCAGCATAGTCCAAGGGATGAATAAAGAAGTCTGAGCAGCGCTTTATATTTTTGTCCTGACAAATGCCCCAGTGTGAACTTCCCAGCCACGTATTCCAAGCTGTGGTGGCATTAATCAAACTAATGACATCTGGAGAAGAATCAATATTATATGGTGAAAAAAAATTCCCACAATTAATAGTTTACTCTACAGTATCTGTGTTCCTGTGCCAGACTGGACGTAATATAAATGACTTCTCTTTTTTTTTTTTTTTTTTTTTTTTTCTTTGTCTAGTCTCTGGAGGGGAATATGGTATAACGAGGGTTATTGGAACCCCGTGGCTCTTCAAAGATAAGAGAGCTTAGCTGTTGGCTTTACTACGCTGCTCATGCAAGGTTATTATGGCCACGGATGGCAGTGACAGCCCGGAGTCTCTATTCTGCCCAGACACTTCATGCAAACTGTTTGTACTGAAGTAACAACTGCTAGGATAAAACCCTGGAGAAAAGAGATTGCAAATCTAAATGAAACCACAGTGACCTGTGGTTTGGAGGACACCAAATCAGCTGTATTGGAGAGGGAACATTCATCACCTCAGTCTGCTCTATTCCTTTAGAAAAGAAAAAGAAAGCATGTCCTCTTTTCTTCAAACAATGCTGTGGTCAGGAGCTGATTTATCTCAAATCCATCTGCAGTGCTCACTGCTGGGTTTTATGATTGTGGCTCTTCAGCCATCCAGCAGCAATAAGAATAATTCAGTGACCAAAAATTCTCTTCACGTCTCAGTTAGGGCTTTTAGCTGTGAGCTGTGAGCCCATTGCTGAAGTTCTGATTTAACCCTTTTACTGTGCTACCAAGAAGAAACATTGCTTGATACAAAATCTCCCAGAACCAGCCCAGCTTTTCCAGCAAAGACATTGCTGACCAACCAAGGACATAAGAAAGATGCTAAAACCTCACTAAACCCCAAAGCAGGATCTTGGATAAGCAGACATTGAATGTCTGTTTTTCTTAACCAGACACTTCGATCCAGGACGCTTTGTAAAGGAATATCATTGCTGGTGATGAGGGCTCTGCAATGACTTCAGTGACACTCCCAGAACTCAAGGTGCGATCCAGAATTCTGCCTCCTCCTCCTTCTAGTTTTACTGGCATCTTGAAAACAAGAAGATGGTATGGTGCCCTTTTCCTCTGCAGTGATGTTTTTCTTTGAGTTTGCTTGCTCTGTGCTCTTGTCCAGTGGCCCTTACAGGGGCATCTGCAAGCTGTTCATTCAGGTCAACCAGACCCCCTTGCTGTGACCCTGAGATCTTTGAGTGGTGGTGGGGACACATACCTGCACAGAGCAAGCAGAGAAAACCACCCTGCTGCAGCAGCACATGTTCTGAGCCAGAAAACCCCTTCACATCTCTCCTTTCTACAGACCATTTTAAAATCAATGAAGATAATACCCCCCATTTGTGTACCTTTTTTAGAAAAAAAAAAATAACATTGACTCAGAGATTTCCAATATATCTCTGTTCTTGCAGAAGTAAATGAGGATTGTGATTCAGAAATCAGTAGCTGCTCACTGCTTGGTGCAGCTTGCACCTACACTGCTGAAGTCCTATGAACTCTACTTTCCCTTTCTCCAACCTCCAGCACCGTGTTGCCTTCCAACAAGAAATGTGTGGAAGATCTCTCAGTTTTCTCCTCCTCACCAGGGCAGGGGATGGTAGGAGCAATCACAGGTATTTCTGTTAGTGGATGTCAGTGAAATAGCACTAAGGCTTCATCAAGCCTGGGAGAAGGAAGCTCCCTGCTGTTCAGGTCATACTTTTGATTCTCCTTGAAGTTCTTGGCTGCCTGCACAGGAGCATTTTCTCTGGCTCAAATCTCTCCTTGGCCAGCCAGCAATAAAATTATTTGTAGAGATGGCAGATGATCTCATGGGCATTTATTAATTCTGCATTGCACTTCTAAATAGGCCAAGCAGCATTTTCTCCACTTTGTTTCCACCTCCAGGCTTCAGTTTCTGGAGTGAGAGGTAAAACTGGACACATTTGCAACCCAGCTGTTGACAGATCTTTCTGCCTACATTCTGTCCCTCCCTGTCATCCCAGGAGATGAACATTGTGTGGCATCCTTGGCCATTAGCAAAACCTTGCCAAGGAGACTTCCCATGGAGAATCAACAAATTCAGCTGTTACATTATCACAGCATCTGCAATGAGAGACCAGGTTAAGAAGAGATATTTTCAGCCTGGAGGTACTTGGCCAGCTGCTCAGGGGCTGGCCCTGGTGCTTGAGGATATAAAAATAAAAGGGGAGGTCCTAGTGCCATCTATATTTGGGGAATTCTGTTTGCAGTTGATCTCTGCATGGAAAGGGTTTTCCTTGCCTTGCGAGCCAGCGCCACATCAGTCAGAATTCACCCTTTTGAAAACTCTTCTACTGTTCCTGATGAATGTGTCCTGAGCCTTTCTAAGGGGTAATATATATGTCAAAGAGTACCCCACAGTGCCCCAGGAAAATAGTAGGGAATGGAGCTGCCCTGATATACATTAGCTTAAGTGTACCTGGCATGCACAATCATACTATAGAGCCAGTCCTTGAGCTCTTCCTTGCCTTTAGCTGCTGATTATTAACTTGGACGAGAAATTCCCTAAGTGGTGCAGGGAGTAAGAGACAGCTACAGCAACTATCATCAGCTCCAAATCAGTAATGGACATCACCCAGAGATGCTTCCAGATAAGAGGCATTTTGCTTTCAGAAGACCGATTCTTGAAGTGAAGCATCTGGCACTGTTAATGAAATGGCAGAGTAGGGTAAGAAGTATTAAGAAAAGCGTATTCATCAACAAGTTATTAGTCATATCAGTAAGAGAAAAAAATTAAAGGCCGACTCCTTAACTGAAACTGATGACTCAAACTTGCATAATGACATAAAGCCTATGCATAAAATTTCCATCCATAAAGGCCTACCCTGCCCCAGGTTCAGGACCCAGTTTAACAAGTAAACCTTTGGAGATGTCACAGTAGATGGTCCCAGTGCTCACCCTCAGGCGCACACAGAGAGCCCTGGCAAAGTCTAAGAAAACAGACTTTTCTGCCTTTTGCTGACTTAATTTGAAACCACAACATTCCCTGGCGCCAGACATGGTGGCACAGAGTGAAGCTGGCACAAGGCAGGAGGCAGGAGGGTGAAGAGCCAGGACAGGCTGTACCAGTTTAAGCTATCCTGCTCCCAGATAGGAGCTCAATTTCTTATACCTGTATGATCCCCAGCAGTGTCACTGGTAACTCCTAAAAACTCAATCATCTACGGTAAATCTACAGTACAGCTGTAAGAAACACATGCCAATTTGAGTTAAAGTTTTGGCTGAATTCAGTTACGTGCCAGTTACTTGCAAGGCAGGGACTATGTATATGTACACACACAACAGGACAACTGATCTGCACCTCACTGATTACTCTTTGCATTTAGATGTCCTGATGATGTGAACTGTTTTTACCATATCTCTGGGACTGATTGCTTTATCTCCCTGAGAGCAGCAGCTCTTCCAGTGGGTATGACTCAAGGGTTCACCAGTGGCACTGCATCTGGCTGAAACAGAGCAGAAGTCCAGGCAAGTGTGAGACAGGCCCTTGCTGGGACATTGGCCCTAGTGTGCCCTGCACAACTCTAAGCAAGTCACCTCCAGCTGCCATGGCATCAACAGACTTTCTTTGAAGTGGGAAAATATTGTCTCCTTTGAATGGGAAGAATCTTGACCAGAGTTAGCCATGCTGGGTCATCTGCTCCTGCTCTCGGGAGCCTAGGGAGAGATTACTGTATACAAACACTTCCAATAACTGCTTTTGGAGATTCAGTAAACAGAGTGCTTAAAAATTATACCCTTGGTAAGTATCCAACAGTGTAACCTTTTAAGGTTGGAAATGAGTTCTGGATTGTCTGAGTAAAAACAGCTTTTAACTAACAGGATGGAGTCTAATGAGAGATCAATGTCTATTGTGGCAGAATTATGCCCCTCCCCAGGAAGCTGAAGGATACGTTTGCAGCGGTGGGGAGTGCTGAGAGGTGGGAAAGAGGCTAGGAAAAAGAAACAGACTTGATTTTTAGTCAGCAGCACCACAAGAGCAAAGCATGGTCAAACTGCAGCCCCATAGGAAACTGCCTTCAAGACCAAACCTGTTTCAGATTCTGCTTTCAGCATTCAGTTACCCTGCAGGATCTTTAATAAAATGCACAGTGCATACTAACATACAAGCTAATAAACCAAAACGAAACTCAAATCACAATCACTGCCTCAGTTGCCTCCCTTGGCAGGCCAGAGCCAGAATAGTCAGGTCAGTGGGAGATGTGCCCTGAAGATGGAGAGCCCTGTGTGTGGAAGGATAACTGGGGAAGGATAGAAGAAGAAGAGGAGGAGTCCAGAGTTGCCAACTTTGTGACTCCTCTACAGTATTACAAATTCCAGGTGTATAAAGCTAGATGTTAATTTGCAAAAAAAAAAAAAGATCCCCCCTCCTAATGGGATTCATTAAAGCAAGACAGGTGGCAAGACAGGGCCCAGTCTAATCCCAGGGGCTTTCTAAAAGAAAGAACTGAAGCTTTGTAAGTGGAAAGTGTATAAGTACACAACATCTTGTATCAACACTGGGGAAGGATGCTAAAAACATCAATGTTGCTAGCTGGGTAGGCAGCCATAAATTACAGCCAAAGATCAAATTTTCTATTTGTTGCGTGAAGGGAAAGGGGTAGATATCGGTAAGGGAGAGACAAATTTGGTCAGAGACAAAGCCCCATTCTTTCCAGCCAGTCCTCAGCTATTCAAGGGGCCAGGGGTGGCTGAACTTGTCTCTTAGTAGGTTCCAATGAGAGCTGTGACTGTAGGTCCAACCCCAGAGGCACCAACAGCCTGGTGCTGTACGTCTGGTTGCATTCCACAGCAGCCATTGGGTGCATGAACAGCACGGGTTGGTGACACACAACACACAGAGTCTTTGCGGTAGCTGGTGATAAATACACTAAGCTGCAGAGTAGCTAGAGAGCTCTAAAAAGCAATTGCAATTACAATAGTAATAGTCTCCCAGGGAAAAGCCACAAATCTTACCCAAAGTTATCCCTGTTGGGGAGGGGTGAGGAGAACTAACCCGCCAGTCTGTCCCTACAACTAGGTGCTGAATTCTTGTCCCACAAACTGGGTTCAAAAAGAGGTGATATTTATACCTTTTTTTTTGTTACTGATGTGCAAAGTGTGAGGATGGGCGTGTGGGCAGACAATTATTCATAGTAATTAGCACAAAACCTCCTTATCGGCATCTGCAGGGGGTAGACTGCCATGAGCAAGATGGGCGAATGGGGTAAGCAGCCTTCACTGCATTCCACATTCCCTGTAAGGCCTCAAGGACACAGACCATTGAATCCTCACTCAGCCCCCATGGCACCAGATGTTTGTTGGCAGTGTTGAGCTTTGTAATTTCCACTTGTTTTGTGCTTCCTGTGTGTGACACTATTGACTTAACTGACCACTGGGCGAGATCGCTAATTCCATCATTGAATTATTATAGATAGTTCTTTGGGTTATGAAGTTGTTTCATCTTCTTAGGCATCTAGAAAGGAATAAGCAATGCTGTCTTTGTCCTGTTGACTAGCTAGTTGATGAATAGGAAAGATACCTGGGGAATAAATCTCCAAAAAGGAACTGTTTCTGCAAGGAGGAAGGCACTGACTGCACGTATGTGCAGTGGGTGATCGATAGGGAAACATGCATCCTTCTGCAAACCTTTGTTGGACAACCTACTTCAGATAAGGAGCCACTAGAACTTTTTGCATTGAGCTTTTCAGGAAAAGTCCTGAATGTGGTGTCCCGTTCAACACACACTGCAGGAATATAAAGGCAAATGATTAAAATTTTCACACAGCTTGAAACTCATCTTCCTCAAGGCTTGGCTTCTCTGCACCATTTTGGTCTATAGGCCCACCAGGGGCAGTTAGGTTAATTGTCTTACAAATCAACTTCGATGGACTCGAGACGGTTCATTTTACTTTAACCAGAAAATCATGTTTTGTCAATGCAACTGGAACAGGGAAATGGATTCAGTGACTTTTTAAAGTCTCTTCCAGTTCCGTCTTTAAGAGATTAGTGACCCATGTTTGACCTGCCATATAACCTTTGCCTCAAACTTTCAACACTACCCATGGGTCCAGAGGATCAGTGCACAGAGTACTTGCTGCCTTTGGAAGATGTGCTACAGAGGAAGCAAAGCTCTTCAACCAGCTGAAAAATTATTTTGATCTGGATCTCCTCTCCTCACTTGGGCTACTGGGTGTCAAGTTCCGGGGAAAATGTTTTGCCTACAACATTCCTCGTGAGGAAGCAGCAGTGAGGGTGCACAGCTGCATAGAGTGGCAAGGCTTGTTAGCAGCTCATGCTCTTCCTTCAGGGTCATCTTTATGTTCTGATTATCTGTCTAAGTGCTTCCATGCCTTTCAGCAGAGTAGCAGCCCAGCCATTTCTACCTGGATGAGTGACAAGGGAATCCATCGCCATTACTTGCATTACCTGCTTATGGTCTCTGAGTAGTTCTGCTCTCTGAAGTGTTGATAATTCTGTACTCACCTCCTTAACACATTTATTTCCCACTCCCTGCATTAAGTGTATATTCAATTATGTTAGAAGAAAATCTCATTCTGAAACTGGAAACCTCCCCATGCACAGCTCCTCCAGTGCTGACCTTCTTCAAAGTCACTAAGAAAGCCTTCATCCTTTAGGGATTTCTCCTCATCTGGAATTACTAACTTTCTTCTCAGGACAGTCACATCTCTGTGCAACTTCTCATGTATTTCCTAAAAAACACCCCAGTCTACCCAGATTTGGAGCCTTATCCTGAGTTTGGAGCACCCACTGTCTAGTTAATTATGCAAAAGTGAAAGTTTTCTTATCTCACATCTTGCCCTGCTTTGGTCTGGTGGTTGCACTAGGGACTTCCTGAGGTCACTTTCAACTTGAATTTTTCTCAAATTTCATTATTCTTTCCTTTATTTGGGAAAAAATAAATTGTGCATAGTCATATATGGGAAAGAGTGTTGCAGCTGCCTCCCACACCTCATGTTACGGTGCTCTCTGCAGATCCCTTTAGCTCCTCACAAGCACTCAGTTGTGAGTTGGCTTAGATTTGCTGCGATAACAACCAGCTCCAGTCTGGAGATCAGCCTGATACAGGCTGCCCAAGTGAACAATCCTGTTGGGAAAGCAGAATTAATAAATCCAGATAGACCCCAGTACCATATGACTTTGCTGACCTGGGCTATGATATTGCACAGTGCAAGCTGTGTGCCACCTCCCTCCCAACAAGTCCAAGGAAAATCTCTAAGACAAAACAATGTGTCAAGGCACGGATGCGTTCCGTGCATGACTGGAGGTGTAACACCTAATGACTGGCCAAGGTTACCTTGTTCCAGACTACAGCAGGGAATAAAGAACAGGCAGCTGACAGAGGAGAGACACAGTCCTGGTGCCACCGTCCCCAGGGCTCTCCCATGGGCCTGGCAGTGGTCCACGTGTTCAAGGGTGAACAGGGCCTAGAATTTCCCATAATTTCAGTGACAAATGGAGGCTTCTCGCACCTTTTATCCTAACCATGCATTCATACACATGCTATTTATAGCACTGCTTCTTTCCTAGGACTATCCAAAAAAACCAGAAATGTCAGATTTTCCTGCTGTCAAGAGGGAACTCGGCATCTCATTTTAGACTAAAGCATACATTATCTTCTAAGACTGAAATCTTTGGCATTTGACTCCTTACAGATGAGACTCCAATACCCTGAAAAGGCCTAATTTGGTTCTGAAGGAGGAATCTACCCTGTACCTTTGCCCACATAATGGACTGGAGTCACTTTACACTCTTATTACACCTTCTCTGCAAGAGGTGTAGACAGTTGTTTTCCACTGAATTCCTGGGGCACCTTCCATACAAATGACGGAGGCTTTATTTTGCCCTAAAAACTCACCTGAAGATATTTTTTCTAAGATTTAGACCAGAAACTTCAAAAGAACATAGAAGATCAAAATCTGTTGTTTCTCACAGAATTGCAAAACAGAAGAATGAAATAAAATCATAATTTTTCCTCCTATAAACAACTTTATAGATAAATACAATGAGATGTGTCCTCCACACGAATACCACCAAGTGGTTCTTTATAGGTCTTAAGCTTGTATTGATCTGTGCATCCATAAAAGCTCTTATCTGTCAGGCATAAGAGAACAGACTGAGTATGCATGACCACACATGCCACTGTCAATGGAGCTATAAAGCTGCACCCTCAGAAAAATAAATTGTAAGTCAGAATTTAGTTCAAAAGAATGGAAATCTCTGACATTAAGAATTAAAAATCAAAGTCTTCTGACCCACATTAACTTTCTTTGCTTAATCACCCATACATAACATGCTCTAAACCAGCTCCTGGGGTTGTCTTTTTTGCATGTTTTTCATGATTAATTGAATTAACAATTGATTTCTATAATATGACTCACTTAAAAATAAACTTAAAGACACACCAAATTGACAATGTCCACGCCGTTCAGGTAGCAACAAATCACAGGTCTTACAGTTAATCTCACCCCAACCCTCCTGGGCAGTGCAGATTGGTTATCTACCACTCAGAGCATAGACTTCCAGAGAAAGATGAGAGTGCCTGTGCATGCTCTGTGAGTGTCCATACTAAACAAACGTGCACACACAAGCCCTGCAGACACCTAAAGAAGTTCAGGCATTGCAGCATGGATTCATTCTATATCTGATTTAGAGGTGCTCTGCTAAGCCTCTGCTGAGTTAGGACCTGTGGTTGTAGGGCTTGGAGAAAAGGAACAGGGCTTGGATAAAACTATAAATGGGTTCCTTTGAAGTCAGAGGGGGATATGGGAAAGCATCTAAATTATTTAAGGTTAGGGGTGGGTGTTTAGTGATTTCTGGCGTACTGTTAGAGTAGGACTTCATATGTTCTGGGCTTGGGTCACATTTTAGGCCTCTAGCAAGGTTTAAGATTGAGGCTCATAAGTTTATCTCATGCCAGACCTGGAAAGGAGGACTCGGTAGGATAGAGACCATATCAGGGTATGTGAGGTTCTTCAGAGTCAAACTGGGCCAGCACTGGGACATGTAGAGGGGGATTAAGCAGGGTGAGGGTGACAAGAGCCTCCACAGCCCCTGTGCTTGGAATTGGTGATAAGAACTGCAGAGCCACACACGATAGCATCAGGGCAATTGCATACACGTCACTCTTCAGGTTTTGGCTTTGAGTATATTTTTGGCTTGTAGGGTCTCCAGAGAAGGACAAATCTGAAGATTAGTTATCAGAGCTAAGATTAAAGTATGGCTGAGTGAGAGCCTGGGACTAGTTTTTGACACAAATCACTGAGCCTTGTTGGTTACCCCATGGCCCAGCACCACATACATGGCTGGTGGTTCATAGTTGGGTGCCTGAAGGAGTTAGGTGCCCTAAGCATCAACTCTTCCATCAATGGCAGAAACACTGAATTTGTGACAGCTCAGGAGCACATTCAGCTGAGATCCCCTGCCCTGGTGGTTGCTGTTCACCTGGGGATCAAACACGACCGCAATTTTAAGCCAACCGGGGCACAGCATCCCTAGAAATGGCTGCATGCATTGCTCCCATCACTCAGAACAGCTCCTCAGCTGGCTGCAAGCGTGGACTTGCACAGAATGTTGTGAGGCAGGGCAGCTGGAGAAGGCAGAGCAGGGAGGCTGACAGTGAGAGCAGGCAACTGCAAGTGGGGACATGGTTAGAAGTGAATTAATCCAGTGTGTAGCTCCCAAGCCAAACGTCCAGCAGCACGTGGCAGCCCACATTTTCCAGTTTCCAGCAGACACCAGCAGACTCCCAGCCCTCCTTGCTGGGATGACTCTGGTCTTACCAGCAATGTGAATCCTTCCGAGGTGCTAAAAGCTTTCACAAAAGCCCAGGGATGCCAGGGAAGAGGGGTGGCTAACAGCAGTGGGAAGAGATGACCTTTCCTCAGCCCAATTATTTTAATATTTAAAATGTGGATTCAGAAATAAGAGTTCATCTTTTCCTTTGCTAGAGATCATTATGCAGTGAGAAATGGGCAATACTGTGAATTATTATAAACTGGCACCAGACCGAGACAGCTTTTTTCTTTTTTCCTTTCTTTTTCTTTCCCAAGAAGCATGCCCATTCGTGTAGTGAAGCAGCAGCTTTTCATGAGAAAATAACATTTTTATGCCTGTCAAAATTTCCTTTCATTTATGCCAAGAAGTCACGACTGATGCCATGTCTCCTTTTCTCCTGGGTGCGAATCTCTCTCCCAGCACCAGTTAAGCGGAGGGAAGAGTGAACTTTATTTTTCCTGTCAGCTCGGCTAGACACTACTGGGAACGGGAACATGCAAGAAGGATCCTATTTTCTTCCCTGTCAGTTTAACCCTGCAAATACTGATGCACTGTAATGCCTGAGTGGGTAGTGTTTAATCCCAGGCTGAGCTATAGCCATTTCCAGGGGACTCAGGGCAATTACCCCTTACTCACCCTACAGTTAGGGAAACCAATTCTGACTTGTTAAACACAGCACCCCTGTGTGTAAGAAGTATGGGGGTTCTGCCTATTTTCCACTGAAATAATTCCAAATCCACTTAAAAACTACCCCTCCTCCAGTTTGTTGGGCCGACTCTTTAAATTGCAATTTTTAAGAGGCGGCTGGGTGGGCAGAGCTTCACTGACTTAAAGACCCTGGGATTTGGCTCGCTGGTCACCAATCTACATGAACACGCAGCAGCTATGTGGTCATTACCATAGTAATTCTCCCCTTTCATGGTTTCTCTGTTACACATACACAGGCCAAGGGAAAGA